>NC_058022.1:24855525-25155525 GCF_019176455.1 Solea senegalensis | reverse complement strand
CTGTCTGTGTAAGTGTGTGTAGTACATGTGGAAAGTCTGTCAGCTCTTAACTCAGGAACAACATCACAACATGACCCCTGCTGGCCTCAAACATCCCCAGCAGTGTGGAATACACAGCTCTCACTGTATTTTCTCTAGGGCCAGTGCCTCTTGTCTAGCATGTCTTTTCACACCTCAAACAACTTGCCTCCACTGCAGATCACCCACTATGCCCCACTTACCGGGGATCCAGCTACACATCTCTCTGTGGCCTTTAATAACTAAATAGTTGCCACAATGAGCCTATACTATCCCCAAAATCTCATCTATACTAGCCATGTTAAAGACTAACTGCCGGCACTATGCAAAATAAAGGATTTATAATTCAAATCTATATTCAAGCATCTTCAAAATTTATGTGTTAAAATTCCAACGGTATCTGAAGTGCAAGTACCTGAACAGAAAACAAAATAAATACTGATCTGCATCTTCTCTGCAGAAAACCAAAGCATGTAGATCAAACCACGACCACCTCAGAACACTAATGAGCATATATTTCAGGGAAATGAAGCAGGAAACACTGATCAGAGCATGACCACATATTTAATTGTGGTCATGAATTATAATGCAACCGTCATTGCCTTACCTATCGGACAGTGTCCCTCCAACAATATCGAGGAAGTGCTTTTCAGATGTTTCTTTGGCATAGATGTGGTGGCTAAAGAATCAGCCTCATATCTGCAAAAAAGTACAGTGCATATTTAGTAGGTCTGTTATGTAATTTGAAATGTATACATTTGAAGAGAGTTTGAGTGTAGAACATGCATTGAGTGAGCCAAGGTAAATATGAACTATGGAGCAGTGGACTAATATACATCAGTTAAAAGAAACCACTATTTAAAAATCTGTGGATATTAATCTTTGTTAACTAGATTGTAATTGCTATAATACATACATAGGTTATTATTAATGGCTGCAGTAAGCCTTACAGCCATTAATGCAACTTACAACAAAACATGTGCTGCAGTGTTTACATGTGCAACAGCAGTACAATAAATAGTAGTTTTAACAGTTTTAAGAAGGACCCTAAACACCATTATCCTTTGAGAGCATATGCAATCTAAATCATCACAACAAATAGTAGACAGACACCATTGTCTGGGAAGCTCAAACATTATATAATTACAATTATAAAATGATGTTACTTCAACGTCAATAACAAATAAGCACCAAGCTGCTAAACGGTAAACCACCACATCAAATATGTGGCTGAGATAAATATCAGGAGAAACACTAAACAGACAAAATAGCTTGGATATTTCACGACTTTATAACCAAATAACTGCTAACTAATGATGTTAGAATTATCATTTCTAATGAGCTAACAATAGCCCAAATCCTTCACCACAGCAGCACAACGTAAAAAAAGAAATAAAGATATACATAAAATAATGAGTATTTACCTGTTGAGTGGAAAAGTGGCTGCTGCGGCATCAAGTTTCCTTCCTTTCAGGTCTCGCAATTCTCTCCAGCTCTGGAAAGCTTCTCCAATGTTCACCCTCATTTAGTTGCATGTGCAATTTGATTCCTAGTTTTTTCCTTCTGAGTCCTTTTCTTTGTTCATGTTTTGTGGCCTCTTGGTTTTTCCAGCGAATGCTGTTGTTTTTGAAGGTGAAATATGCAGTTCCTGACAAAAGAGTCCATCACTGCCATCACATTTCCTTGAACTCGGTCAAGGCAGGGAAGCAACACGGTGTTGACATGAGGAGAAGCGCCAGAGAAGACATTTTATAACACAGACCTTATTAAGTACTTTGACTGTATAGTGTCAGTTTTGTTTTTAATGAAAGCCCCAACTGCTACTTTATTGTATGCATATGAACATGTAAGTAGTACAAAAATGACTTTGAATCAAAAATTAAATAAAGAGAACAAGAAAAAACCTTTGCATCAAAGAATACAATTTTGTCACTTAGCAGCATTTATCAATGTTCAGAGAACACGTGTCAACTTTATTTATACTTACGTATAAATAAAATAAACAATACTAACTACAGTACTGCTACAAACAGTTTTTTATTTTCATCTTAAGAAAATGTACATATATCAACTTTTCTTGAACACAGAAAATCGGTATATGTCACTCCGGCAGCTTGCCCCGCCCCCTCCTCTGCCGGCCTGCCGGCCTCATTACACACACCTGCAGACAATCAAGCCATGTGAACCTTAAAAACTCTCTGCTTCCTTGTTTCAGTGCCAGTGTGTCATCGCCAATGCCTGATCACCCGAGCTCCTCGTCACAGCCACAGAATTCTCAAGTTTCTGACCCTCTTTGTGAACGATTATTTGTAAGTTTTTCTTATCATAGCCTGATAGCTGACTCCTTAGTTCAGATTTATAGCCCTTTTATTTTTCCTCCTTGGGAGAGATTTTTTGTTGGTTAATTTTCACAGCCTCTTTAGGAATTCCAATCATTAGGATTGTGACTTACCTTTAACTATTTAGATCCAATGATTTAGATTGCGTTTTGATTTCATTCTTAGTTAGTTAAGGATCGCCAATCATTCGGATTGTGCTTAGAGATTGTTTTCTTTTGAAGTGCTTAGAGCCTTGTTTTTCCTCCGTTTGGAGAGTTTTCCGTTTAAGTTTTTTTTAGGATAACCATAGTCTAAGTTTGTTTCCTCTTCGGAGTGATTTTTTGTTCCACGTTCATAGTTCCGCAACGTCTCTCTTGTAGAGCGCTGCGCTCGCAAATTGCTATAGGTTTTCATAGCCACGCTGTTGTTTTTCCTCAGCAAAGAGGACCTGCCTTGAGAATTGATAAGAGTGTCAATAAAGACTATTAAAAGACCTCTGCGTCTGAGTCCTCGCTGTTCCGTCTTGTCAGTATATAAAAGAGCGTATTCGCTTTTTCGAGAAAATAATTAACAGATAAATACTACACTTACTGTACTACAGCATCACAAATATCAGCTGAACACAGCAAAAGTCAAATGGATCTGTTAAAGGTCAAAACACTGAAGAGTGTTCACTATAGAGCTCCAGTAGCTCACATCATACAATAGACTATATGGATTTTAATATAATAATGGACTCAGTCCTACGGCACAGCAGCATTAACACAGCAACTATTCTTTACACTGTCACTAATTCTAACGTTATGCTAACACAGCACTTACCCTTCCAGTGACAACAATGCTATTTTTAAACGCTGAACGTTTGTCACAAAGCCACATTGCATCCATTTGTTTCCCTCCAGGCTCTTGTAAACTTTCAGTGAATCTCTGGAGTAAGAAGAATGGAAGTTCAACAGGAAGTTGAAGATGTCAGTATACTGCAGGTCCTCTACTGCTGTTTGTAAAAAAAAAAGCATGCTCAGCCATTATAAGGATCAGAGCTCACAATGAAGTTGACCTTGATTCAAGAACCTAAAAATGATCAAGTCCCAAACAAGAAAGCATTCTGAAAGTAGTGATATTACTGGGGTTTTTTTCCGATCCGATACCAAGTAAAATTCAGGCTGGTATCAACGATATTGATACTGAGATGCTGAGAAAATATTCTATTTTGTACAAAAACTTAATGTGTTTGGAAAATCTAAATAAAAAGTAGTGTATTTATTTACTCATTCCCCATTACATTTTTTCATTCATTCACCGACAGCGGCACCATCACACACATCACAAACCATGCCATCACTGGAGCTGAAAAAGCTCCACTAATGACTGCTGTGAGAGAAAAGTCTAATCTTCTAATCTTCCAGGGGTTCCCTCATTGGTCCACTCATCTGATAATCCAAAATCTCCATGACAACTGCATTTGTGTTAAGCCATTGTTCAGTACAGTCATACTTCACATATGACTGCAACAGGTGGAAGAAGTAGTAGTTCCTACTACAACTAGATCCTGATAGTACAGTTACTGTCCATAGATGATAAACTACACATTTACCCCAAATGACTTGGATCGGCTGTATCGACATTTCAGTATCAATCCCTACAACAATATCTGAGAGCACACACCTAAAGCTGGCCGGGACAGAAATCACAGTGAGGTAGTGTGGATGTGAGTCTTTGATTCAGCCATGGAAATGTTCCTTCAATTATACATGATTATTGTAATGATGCTGCTATGCCTGCTGCTTTTCATCTCTCTCTGTCTCCTCACCCTTTTATCTTTTTCCTCTTTTTGTCCTTTCCTCCTCCCCCCTTCTCTTCCCCTTGGCTCTCCATCTCCCAGGAGTAATTGCATCGCTATTTATGTCTCCAGTCAAAAAAAGACTAAAGCTCGCTTTACATACATTACCCCACAATGCAACATTATTATTTAAGTTAATGTGTGTTACATGTAGGAGGGTTTATTGGCAGTTTTGTTTTTCCTGGCATCTGATTTTTGGGTGCACAAAACACCATGTAGAGTGTTTTTACTGACTGGTATTGCTAACAATAGCTAGCCCAAGATATGTTTGCATCTGTGTTTTTTTCCTAATTGAAATGCACTAAAGTCGGGGGTGATGTCACTCCCAGTTCCAACGTCCATGCCATGATGTAAATCAGGGGTGTAAAACTCATTTTTGTTCAGGGGCCACATACAGCACAATTTGATCTCAAGGGGGCCAGACCAGTAAAAATAGCAAAATAATAGAATAATAACCTATGAACAACAAGAACTCCTTTGTTTTTTCTCTTTTGTTTTACATTTAATGAAGGATAATTTTACAAAACATGACATTTCTTGAGAAATATAAGTGCAATTTCAACAATATCTTTCCTAAATGTACTGTTTACACAGCACACTGGATCTATAAAGGCACAAACATTTAGTCACGGGTATCTGGAGCATTTGACATTACGTTTAGATTAGTGTGAAATTTTAACAAATTAATCCTGTGGGCCGGATTGGACCCTCTGGCGGGCCGTATGTTTGACACCCCTGATGTAAATGGAATGCAGCATTAAAATAATACAATAATTTAGTATGTATTGTAGGCAAGGGTCTTGTTTAACAGAGGCCGCCATCTTGTGTGGCCATGTTTCTACAAAAAGCCAACACACAAACTTGTGCATTTTGTGCTTTGAAACAGAAGCTTACTAATAAGAACGTTATCCTTTCTGGTATGTTAAGGCCACCATACGTTTCTCAATTAACTGTATATATCATTTATAAAACAAACATTTTTGCATAATTACATTCAAACCTTCCCACACATTGTTTCAGTTATTTTCCTATAGAGCTCCAGACATCACATGACTGACAGAACGCTGCTCATCCCATAGACTTATACAGTAGGCAGCACATAAATCAGGCAATATCTCAGAAAACTCGTCTCTTAGTCGGCTGTTTTCATCACGAAGATTGAAGATAGCTATTGTGCCCCAAGACAGGCTAACAGGATAATGGGAGAACATTTGACCATTTTACAGAGGTGAATCACTGCTATCAAATGTGCTCCCAGCGAGCCACAGACGCAGCAATAGTAAAGACGGCTTCACATAAAGACAAGTCTATAAAAATAAGTTTTAAGAAGCCAAGGCGCTCTGACAGAGTAGATAGGGTCACCATGTCTGTGACATATTCAGGGGCTAGACCTTGACGAGCCTTAAAAGGGATCAGTAAAATCTTAAAATCAATTCTAAAACATACAGGGAGCCAGTGGAGAAATGTGATGTCATCTGTTAAACCCGGTGAAAAGCCTGGCTGCTGAGTTCTGAACCAGCTGGAGGCGGGAGAGGGATTTGTGATTGATGCCGGTTAGAAGGCAGTTGCAGTAATCTAAACGGGAGAATATGAGGGCGCGGACTACTTTTTCTAGGTCAGGCTGTGATAGAATATTTTAGATTTTTGAGATGGTTCTGATGTGGACTAAACAACTTTGTTGATGTGAGGGGTGAAGGTGAAGTCTGAGTCAAAGATGATACCTAGGTTTCTGGCAGTGGGCTTAATGTTACTGGATAACAGACCAAGGCTGATGGGACTAGAGATGGTGTTAAACAGTATTATTTCCAATTTGGAGTTGTTTAATTGGGCGGTTCACATCTTTTAGACAGTCTAAAACAGCAACCAGGCTTCTCGGATCGTTGGGTCTCAGCGTGAGGTATATCTGTGTGTCGTCAGCATAGCAATGGAAAGAGACATTAAGTCGCTGGATAATTTGGTAAGTGGTAAGCAATGGGATTAAACACCAAGCATTGGATTTCATGGTTAAATCTCAATAAATAATGGACTCAGTCTCAGACTCAGATGTTAGCATCTTCAGATGTGGCAAAAATGCCTGCTACACTTTAGATCCAGGGATATCAACCAATATATCACAAAACAAATTTACAAAATTAACAAATTTATTTATTTATTTTTTTTATTTATTTTACTTTAAATATCTTTTACTTTTTTCCAGACTGATGAAATTGTCATTCCGTTAAAGTACATCCCCAAAGTTGGAGATAGAGTCTCCACTGTGGCTTTCTGTAAATAGGTTATTGACAAAGTCTGTCTGGCGCTTTCAAAAAAGAGATCATCTAAGTGGACAGGGCACAAACAAATGCCAAATGGAAAGCAAGACAAATTGAGGTTGGCTGGATGGATTTTGATGAGGAAGAGGAAAGGTACAAACAGGTGAAGTCTGTGAGGAGGAACGAGGCATATTTCTATTGACAAAGACAAAACAGTGGCACATATCAAAGCTATGGATGAAGATCTTTTTTCCCCAAAGACTGTAAAAAAATAAATAAATAAACGCCTTTCACAATATTCAACTCATATTGAGAGCTGTGTCCAATACAGTAGAAGAGTTATATAACCAAAGCAAGGTAAAAAGTCTGAGACTTTAGCTGTGCACCAAAAAGAAAACAGGTCAGCAGTCCTCAGTAGGAGTGGAGGATGATCACACCATAAGCCAGTCCTCAGAGGTAGATCTCACTGACAATGAACATAATCAGGCTGTTAAGGATCTGTTGGTGGAAAACAGAAATTCATAATCACCGAACCACCATGGAATTATGCACACGAATGCAAGCCAGTCCCTGCGAGGACACACTGCTCCCTGTTTGGGCACAGATAAGACACATAGTGATCATTCAGGCCCCAATGTATGTCATGAAGTGCTGGCAGGTTCTGTAGCTAGTTCACTTCCACCAGGACTGCATCATTTCATTGCACAAAATAAACAACTGTAAAAAAGGTGAAGGAGCTCCTAAAATTGGCATGACAACAGTCCAAGGTACATAGGGCAATTTGATTGCAACAATCTTCAGCTTTTCCTGCTGTTCTGTACAGGATCAGATCTCTTTAATAAAGCCATACTCATCGAGTTCACAGAAACCACAGGTTTCCTCTGCAGACCACAGTCCCACACATGTGGATGTGTGCTAAAGTTGCTCATTGGTAACCACAGCTATCCAGATTGTTGCAGTGAATTTAACAATATTCTCGCAAGCTCTGTGTGGGTAATGGATGTGTTGTAGTTAATAACAAAAAATAACACGAAAGATGTGACGCTTTCTTGCTAGACTGGATGGTTTTGTTATTTGAACTATGTTTTTTATGTGGGTCATTTTATGTCATCTGCGTTTACAGTGCATGATTGCTGTGTTATTTCACAATGAAATGGCAAGCTTAAAGAGACAGTTGTTTGTTTGTTTTTGGAGTGGGTTGTACTGTATGTGGTAACTTTCATTAGTGTCGTACCTGCAGAGCAGAGGGTAGTGCTGGGACACAATGGCACTTCTTTTAGTCACATAAAAGAAGTGCCATAAACCAGTTTACCAGTGCACTATATATGGAGTGTTGTCAGTGCTTCACCTGATTAGAGTCATTTCTCTTGGCATTAACCACAGAACTTTAGTATTCCTAGGCTAAACTGTATCTGTGTCCGCTGCACACTGCGCCACTCCGGTTTGTGTCGAAAGAAATGACTTACTTTAAGAGCAGGTGAAGACCTGAAAATGAGAATATTCCAAATATAGCATACAGTTACAGTTCTACAAACTGGAAGGGTCCTGAGTGCTGTCTACGACAAGTACACTCTGACTAGCCGCACCTCAATAAAGTCAAACTATCTCTCCAATGGCTATTTTAA
This sequence comes from Solea senegalensis, assembly GCF_019176455.1. Lineage (NCBI taxonomy): Eukaryota > Metazoa > Chordata > Actinopteri > Pleuronectiformes > Soleidae > Solea > Solea senegalensis. Next base: position 25,147,472 of record NC_058022.1, on the reverse strand, counting down.
TACCAAAAGCCAATTGATTAAGCATGTTTTATATTATTGTTACAGTTGTTTTCAATGTGTTTAAAATGAGTTGTTTACACAACCTGTTTACACTTTAACGAAGTTACTGTCCAGGATGCTATTGTCCTTCATTAAACAGAAAAATGTTTTAAAAACACTTACTGAAGTACCAAAATGTACAACAGGAATCTGCCAGAATGCTTTTGTCCACTTAAAATGCCTCAAAACTGGGGACAAACCACATCCCTCAGATGAGAACATAAATCAAGTGACTGACACCAGTACAAGGAAAAACCAGAGTGCAAAATCTGTGCAAATGCAGATAAACCTGATATTTAAGCAGTCTTTATTAAGGCTTCCCTTTCACATTTAACAAAGAAAGATATGTACTTTGAAAACAGAACAAGCTGGGAAATGTTTTGTCTCGTAAAAAACAATTTCATGTATTCACAATTCTTTCTGTACCAAAAATGTACCAAACCGTGACGTTAAAACCGAGATACATACCAAACACTGACTTGTAATGTTACAAGAAACACACTTTCAACTAAACTTTCAACTTCACAACTGTTGGATGAAAACAAACTGCAGTGCAAATGCGAAGTAATGTTACAAAGTGCTCATGTGCTCAATAAATACAATTTGACTTGACTAACAAAAATAGCAGGCTTTGTTGAATTCTGTAAAGTAAATTTGCTTGTGACTTATAAAATCTGCAAGATAAAACTAACATATGTGTAAGATTAAGTGTTTTAGGGGAAAAATAGTGGCCACTAATTATTTTTCTCCCATGTCATGTCTGGGGCTCCGTACAGAACGTAGAACGTCTCCAGACAGATTCATATAACTCTAGGTCATTGAAAATTAATTTAAGGAGATTCTGTGAGACCAGCTCATTAAGTTTAAGAGCTCCTTTTGTAAAGTTGTTCCAGGGTGATGGAGCAGCAAAGTTTTTTCCCAGTTCAGTGCAGAAAATTCTAATAAAAATAATAAAAAAGTCCTGAGAGTATGGGTGCCATAACTTGGAAATTATCTTGGACCCTATAGGTATGGATGTACTGTATCAAGCCAGGGATTGTTTTATAGATGTAAACAAATATACCAGTGATATGATCTACTAACAGAAAAGGGTGGCCATTCACCTCTAGAATACAAAAGGCAGTGTAGTCAAGGGTTTAAAGGTTTTGTGATGAATGTCAATGCTCCATAATAGTGTGCAGTTGATAGGCAATGTAATGATACTTGCATATTCTACACCATAATCAAGCAGTGACAGAAAAACGTCACCTTTTGCCTTCAAAAAAAGGCCTTAAAAAGTTGCTACTACATGTGATATGACAGATATCTGACATATCACAGTATGGGATTTGATTATTTCATAATTTTCTAAAGCTTCTACAGTAGTGTTTCCAAAAACTTTCTGTATGGGGACCGTCATAGACCAAAACAATAAAAAATGTGTCAGGAGCAATTTATTTTTATGTTTTTTATACTTTACTGCAAAGATAAACATTTCACACTTTTGTTCCTTTTAAATACATATAAAAAAAATACAAATAATATTCACAAGTACATGTATGAAACTCATAAGAAAACTAAGAGAGGGGAGACAATATATACTTCTATTAGGGTGCCTCACGTACGGTGGCTGACATGGGCAAACTCACTGCAACGTGTCAGCATGCAAACTAGACGAGCTGGGAATCAAACCAACAACCTTCCAGTTAAAATGATCTGCTCTACCCATGAATTATTGGTATTACTTTTTAATTTAAATAAATTAAATAAATGAAATTAAATGTGTCATTCATTCATTAAACACATTTAATTAATGTGAGGTATGCGTGTGCCGGCGATCACATTTCATGCAGAATCACATTTCACAAACGCAATGTTCAGTATTTACAAATGCACATCTATATTTGTAAAAATCAATATACAAGTTACAAATGGGATTTTTTTATTTGTGGATATCAAAACACGCATGCAAATCAAGAAATACTTGGATCACCCTCTGCACATATACAAATATTATTGGAACAAATTTAACCCCGTACATGTCACGATATAGATTAAATATCAATAAATTGCTCAGCCCGGTTTATGATTGATATTGATATTGATATGGTTCAGTAATTACAGTATGAAAATGTTTAGAGTTATCTTCCTATTGTTATCAACCAACTAAGCCCATCCACTGCAAACACACACAGAAATGAAAATGTTCTTCCCTTGATGTGACAAGTCTCACAATGGAGGAAAACAGGGAGAGTGACAGCAAATATCCCCTCCCTCTCCTCTACACCAGAGTGTTTGAGTCGAATGTTTTCAGGCCTGAAGGCAACACATCAGTTTGGAGACCCACGGTTACACTCACGTATCCTGAACGGCCATTTTGTGCCACAATCCTAATTGCCAGTGACATTTTTCAATTTGTTTCCGGAGAGGGGAAATTGATCCTCCCAGTTTTGGCACAATGTTTCTTTACACCTGAGTCCAGGAGAGTACACGCACGGGAATGACCTCTGCTTAAAGCAGGAAAGGGAACTTGGCTTGTAACTGGAAGGTTGCTAGTTCAAATACGGACAGGTCAAAGGGCTGAGGTAGGAGCAAGGGCGGTCTCATGAAGTCTTGGTAGAAACATGTATTGTTTTACGGGCCTTACACACACACACTAGCCAAGCTCAAGGTAATAGCGTTATTTCAGATGTTTATCATGGCAGAGCCGGCAGAAAATAAGCAGAAAACCATTGTTAGAGGAAACAAGGAAGAGGAAATAACTGTCTGACCAAGGGAGGGCCACACATGAGCAAACCTTGGACAGGGCTTTTTTTTACAGACGGTGAAAATTAAAAACACAGAAGCATACAAAACGGATGCCAGCACGGTCATGGCTCCACAGCTTGTATTTGCGGGTTCTGTTGAAAACAAATGCACATGGCCAGGAGAGGGAAGTGAGGGGGAGCATCGACAGTGAGGATAAGGCAGTAGACAATGGATGGATGGGTGGATGCTTACAGTGATGTCGAAAAAAATATGTACTCCTCAGAGAAAGAGGCAAAAAAATATACACTTCAAGTAGTATGTCTTCTTACATAAGCAGGGCAATAACATCACTTATTAATTGATTACGAAATTAAGCAAGCTCTGTGTTTTTTTATTTGTATGCTATATTTGCTCATATTACCAAGAAATAATTAATCTTGAATATGTTTGGGTTTGTCAAAAAATATGACAAAATCTTAATTTTGAAGTTTAGGAACACCCATCAACATTTTTCCACATTTTCTGACGTTTTATGGACCAATAAACTTACTGATTATAACCGAAAATAATCAATAGATAAACTTATTATGAAAATAATCCTCAATCGCAGCCTTACTATGCTGTGTCCTTCATCCAAGCTTTAGTTTAAATCCTCCGACTGACAATGACAACATTCTTTCGAGGAAAAGTAAGGGCTCTTAGGTGTCACTAATTCTTACACACTGGACCTTTAAATTAATTTTAAGAGGGCAAAAGAGGGTTGTTTGTGAGACCGCCATGACCTTTAGCCACCCAAATACAAGTAAACACAACAACTGAGTCTTGAGCTTGATGCAGTGTCTATGCACGAGACAAGGTGTCTAGTTGATGTGCATGACTCAAACGCTGGCAGGTATATTGATCATGAAATCAGAATTTTCTTGTGTTGAATTATTAATTCATTCATTCATTCAATCATGTCACTTGTTTAAGGTATATGTTAACATATATATAAAAAAGTCGCTTTTTCTCTATGGAGTGGGCGATATGGCAAAAAAAAACGATCACGATTTTATCATGATTTATTTACACTGGTTTTTAATCATTTATGTTTAGTTCTTTTTCAAGTTTACTAAACAGTGCAACTCATGTTGTTATGTTAAAACATAGCCCTAAAAGAAAAAATATAAGCCTGTGTCTATACTTCCGGTCCATTTTGCTCAAAACCAGAGTAGCCAATCAGCAAGCAGATTCCTTAGGCCCGCCCACAGTCCGAGCCAGCGAAATTCCAATCATTGCAAAACAAAAACTGTATTTTCAAACAAATAAAATACAATGAGTGAGTGCGGCAAAGAAAATAGAAGAAATACATACATGATGAAAACCCATGCTCAGCGCAGAACAGATGAGGAAAGATGGTAAAACTGACAACAGGACACCCAAGTAAAATGTTACTCAGGCTAAAGGGCGATCACTATTGACAGAACGACAGATTGGAGAAGACCGCTGCAGCATTTTCCTCTAGCATCATCTTCTCTGATTAAATGATTCAATTAAACCTAACTCTCAGACCAGCAGCCAGTGTCAGGAAGTGGGAAAACACTCTTTGCAAACAAGAGGCACACAGTGAGTATGTGCTTTCCTTGTCCTACCTGTCATGCTGTACAATTTTTTTTGTATTTGTTTCTTCTTTTGTTGTTGTACCACATCACACAACACACCGCAGGCAACAACAAGGGCTCTGCAGTGCTTTCCTGTGATGTTTGGGAACAAGCTGGGTACAAACTTCTGTTTTGCTCTGGAAAGACTGCACGGCTGTACCTCAAATCTTCCTATCGATGCACCGTAATAACCAAACTGATACTTTCACGCTGCCTTTCTTTCTTTCTTAACAGCACAGACTGCAGACCTTGGCACATGCTATATGTCCAAGGTTGTGTCCTCTTGAAGGCCCACAAACCTCAGCAAATCCTGCCAGTCGACATAAATCTCATCTCAGTGAGGCCTCTGGTGATTTACTGATGTGAAGTCTCTGTGGTTTTAATAAACGAGCCCCTCTGAAAGAGTCTGTTGCTTTTAAATGGATTTAACATTATGCAATAGCTGTTCTCACTGCATATTTCTTTCCTTCTCATGTGCACACATTATTTTCCACACTACACTAATTGAGACAAAGTGAGGGAGAGGTGAGGTAATTATGTGTTTGATTAAATAACGATTGAATGCGTGCTCATGCCCTCCTAACTTGACTGCATCTTTTAATCTCATTTGCAGAGATGAAGACTGACAAAATCAACTTGTAAAAAAATGCTAATCGATTTATTTGCTAATCAGTGTTTTCAACAATCTTGACTGTGGCTTTCCCCCATAGGGCTGTCACTTTATCTACAAATCAAGTTCAAACTCATTCATAATGACCCTTAATTGTTAGAATACATTTGAACCCATTACTTTATTTACAATTATTATAATGGCTACTTTGTTTACAGTGGTGCTAGTGTGGAATAACCAATCCCCGAAAGGCAAATCACTGACAAAAGGAGGAAGCTTCAACAGCTAAAATATAATTATGTTACATCGGTTAAAACATAAAACCAATAGTCATGGTAAACGGCTGTTTCCCAACCTCTACCAACTTGCTGTGGGGTTTTTTGTGCACGCCAGTATCATCTGTACCCCTGCAAACAAACAATCATTTCCAAAAAGAGGAATTGCTTAAACCACTGTAAGTGGGCTTAGTCAGGTTAATGGTGGGAAAATAAAACAAAGCACAGGAAGTGGAAAGCAGGCAATGACCAAAATAAAACAGGAACTAAAAAAAACATTGTGATATGATATGGTAAGAAACTGTAAATGCACCCTCTGCTGGATTTGAAGGGGTAAAAATATGAGCTTATGAGATGGAGCCTGCAGCACGTAATTACAGTTTGAATGTGAACTTCAAATCCCATGTTCAAAATAAAATAACATTTCTATATTTGACTGGTTGCTAATGCCAAATTGAGGTTTTTGGAGGCAATTATGAAGGTGGGCTGAAAAATGTATAGACTGACTAAGGAGTAACGCCAGAGCCACGAAACTTGGCATGTGTTCCTCCCAGATAAACCTTCATTTGATAGCTAATGCAGGACTTTGAAAATGAGTACTAAAAACATTTCGTGAACATGGGCAAAATTTGTTATCAGACATCTGCAGATCAGACATTACGGGATGCTGCTCCAGCTTTGGGGAGAGTCTTGAAAATGAACCAAGGCACAGCCATCACCCAAGAATACATTGATCGCGTTCACTACATGGTGATGGATCACTTGGCACATTCTGAAGAAGACCCAGCTGGTTTTCCTGAATGTTTGCTTGGATGAGTGTTGGTTTTCACCACTTTGATCAGAGACGAAAAGGCGGTGCATGCAGTAGAAATGCCTGCTGTTGAGGACTTCTTTGACCTTCCAAGTGCTGCAACACCGAAGGAAGAAGTATGTAGACCACCACAGAGGAGACTATTGGCCACTATGGTCCAAGCTCTGCTCTCCTCGCTACGGCACGGTTTAGGTTGGTTTTCCACTACAAAGAAAGTACCTACACAATGTGGGCGGAGTCATCACTGCACGGCTGCATGAAACTGCCACACACACAAAGCAGTTGTTTTCAGTGTAACCGAATCATTAGAATCAGTTAATTAAAAAATATTTGTTCAGTACTTCCTCCATGACCGGAGCAACGGCAGGGTTTGTGATGCCACTCACCGGTCGTGATCAGCAGTGCTGGATACATCAGACTCCTCTGTTAAACACTGAGATTAGAGACATTTCCCTGGTAATTGTTGGAGATTATTCCCTGTTTTTACAATTGTTAAGTAGTTTTAACTGATCATAGTATCGTCTCAGCTCGCTTGGAAGAGCAGGTACTTCAAAAAGTAGTAGTCATAGGTCAGCCTATGAACTTTTCAGCTCAGCCTCCTACAGTTGCAGAGAGAATCAATGCAGATGATTCAATGAGGCTAAGGCTAGGGAACTGAAATAAATCACTCACACAAATCACTTAGACACATAAAAGCTGGGAATTAATCCCATTCACTGTTTCCACAGAAGAGCAACACATGCACCACATGAAGCATGAGCCGTAAACAGATATTGTTGGCCATCACATACTGAGACACAAGGAAAACCACGAGGCAGTGCCACAACACTTTCAATTTTTAAAAAGCAAAGACATCTGGATACTCAACACTACAAAGTGCTCTTGGCTAAGAGGCTTCAGAATAGAACAGCGATAAAGCAGTGAATCATAATCTAATCCCTGAAATAACTTGAAAGTATACATTTTTAATGGCTTTTCAAGAGGAGGGACCTCCGTGCTTTCTTTAGACAAAGACCTAACCTGGAAATACCTTCTACATACAACCCTACTAACAATAATCACAATTACCGTTACACATAAAACAGATCACAACTAGAGCTACAACCAAGGATCATTTCTATAATTGATTCATCTGCTATTATTAATCGATTAATATTATTTCCTTGATTAATTGAGAAATCGTTTGGTCCATAAAATGTCAGCTTTCTTACATGTGTGATGATTATGGTGCTGTTTTAATGCTATTGTTAATGTCTGTGACTTGCGATTGTGCTGCTGCCTGTCTTGGCCAGGACACTCTTGTAAAAGAGATTCTGAATCTCAATTTTTTATCATGTTATTTTTTATGTTTATGAACTTGTTGACTAATTCCATCTCCTTCCTTGTTCTTGCCACGGAAATGCCTGAGTGATACGGGGGATACTGATGGGCATTCATGTTGGGCGTGTTACCGTGAGCATACTTAATGTGTATTGAACTGTTCAGTTTTTACTGCTCTGTTTTGCACCCCTAATATTAAAGTATATTGTATCATCACCACTGTATCGGGATCAAGTGGCAGCAGGTTTGTGGCGTCACCTGAACTACAGCTGAAGATCTTTGCCCGAACCAAACAGGACCCGATGGTTAAACGTTTCAAGCTTACCTTCACTTTCTTACCACACAAAAGGCTAGCATGTCACTATTCTTTCTATTAAAGAAGATCTGCAAACTAGTGACATGAATGGACGATTCATGTTCCAGGAAAATGTTTATTTGCATTATAAATCAAGTTGAAGCTCATTTTCTCATAGACTTCTATTCAAAAGACTCGTTTTTGCAACTAGCACAGACGCCTCCTGGTGGCTATTCAATATATTCTTACTTCCTGAGAGACTTCAACAAGGAGACCAAACAACTTTTGTGGTCTATCATATCATGATTTGCATTACTTATTAGCATTATCAACAGCACAGCTAGCGTTAGTCTATTCATTGCAAATAGCCATCAGTAGAAGGGAATAATATGGCGTCACATTTATGTCAAAAGTCACGAGAGCAGTAAAACATGCTCACAAGCAAATAATGTGACTGTACGTGCACGGATATTAACATCGCGCTCACAATATAGGTTCCTCACACGCATAGAGAAACAACCTAGAGCAGTTCAGACAGCTGGGATTGAGGCAGGCAGCTGTCACTACAAGACGTGTGGATATGGTGCAATGTTACTTAATGAAACTAACATCGAATATAAGCTTTAATGTGTTATTGTCTGTGCAGTTGTTTATTTGGAGTCAAAGCCATTTTATGAACATTACAAATTCTTGGCTCCAGGCTAACATTCACTTAAACGATTCCTCTCCACTCCGGAAAGTCCAGTAGTGATAGCTGTCAATCAAATACAAGAAGGTCCTTGTGGGTGTGATCACACTGAAAGTGACCAATTGCAATCAAAAGGGTGCCAAATAGCTCAGTCAGTAGAGCTGGTGCCCCGTACGGCAAAAGACCCATTGCAATGACCTGGGTTTGATTCCAACCTGCTGTCCTTTGTCTTCCCCTTTCACACTTCACTGTCCTATCCATTTAACAATTAAAGCAATGAATCCATTACCAAAGTAGTTTGCAATTAATATAGTAATGGCTGATTAAAAATGTATTTCTGATCTAGAAATACATTTCCAGAGGGGGGTCGACCGATATTGGGCCGATAAAAACACCAGATGACATTGATGATATTTAGACCCAATATGCAAACTCCAACTCAAAACTTTGTTTTTTGATATTTAAACTTCTAAAAAAATAATAATAATAAAATAAATCAATAAAGTGATGCATCAACTGTCCTACAGTTCTGGAATTGCCCTCTTATAAGCGCTACATGCAAACAATATTAATTTCTGTCTGTGCATGCACGGTGTGTAGCTCTGCAGCGGGACAGTATCACCATGTCTGTTATGTAAAATCATTTTGTTTCACTTTGCCCTGCTAGTGTGGTTGAAATGAAGGATTTGTTTACATATTCATCCACATTTTTACTAGGTTTGAAAAACACGGCAGCCGCTAACATTAAACCTCCCCCTACTCCTCTGTAGTATCTGTGCGTATGCTTCACTGGTTTCAGGTGGACTTCAACAAAGAAGCAGCGCTGCCAAAAACCACTGCATCAAGACAAGATTACATAATAATAACAGCTACCCTCAGCTGGTGTGTGGCAGTGGCCAAAACACTGGCACAGGTTACAAGAAGCTCCATCACATGCAACACATTCCTCTGAGCATCAATGAGATTAAAGAGCAGAGTAAGTCTGCAGAGGGAAGTGGCACCACAACCTCCTCACAGCTGCACATAAAACTCAGCATCGTGCTGCGTTTAATGACCTGTTTTTAAAGCTGGGATTCAGAAGTATTACAAGCACCACCTGCAGCACTGACATACCAGCACACCCTCCACCCTCTGCGTGTTTACGTGAAGCAGCTCACCTTGGTCAGTTGTGCTATCTTCTTACTCATCTTCAGATGCAGGTCTTGTGTGTATTCCAGCGTCACACTGCCGTCGTAAAACATGCTTGAAGAAGTGGGAGAGGTTGTTGTGTATTTGGTGCTGCCAGTGCTGGAGGTGATGTACGGGGGCTGCCAGCCCGCCCCCGCCGCCATCTTCACCGGGAACGAAACCCAAACGCTTGAGCTCTAAAAGGAAAAACAGGTGCCGCGAAGCGTTAAAACCGCGCCATTGTTGTGTTAGTGGTTTATCTTCGGCTTCAGTGACGGAGGAAGACGAGGAGTCGCGACCACGGGGCGCGACACCGTCCCGCTCGCGCGCGTCGGAAACGGGAGCGGGCGCGCGAGGAGATCACAGGAGCGGAGACGCGCGCCAGATGCTCGTCCAATATGGACAGCTAAGAGCGCCATCTATCGCGTACGGGAGCGTATTTCTGCCAAACCAGAAAATAAAGCAAAATTGGTATCACATGTACATTCCTGCAATAGAATGAAAACATTTGGGTTTGACACCAAAAGATGAACATTTCAGCTTTTACTTCCAGGTATTTACATCTGGATCTGATACACAACATAGAAGATAGCACCTTCTGTTTGAACCCACCCATTGTTGTGTGTTGTTGCCCAGGTGTGTCCTATTACATTGTTTATTCAAACAATAAACAGCACTGAATGTTTACACTCTGATTCAGATTGGGTAGGATAGGTTTTGCATGTGCAGACTGCATTTAGAATTGGAACCAACATGAAAACCAGAGAGCTGTCTATGAGTGGAAAAACAAGCAATTGTGAATTTGAGAGAAGATGGGAAATCAATCAGAGCCATAGCACAAACATTGGCCATAGCCAGTACAACCATTTGGAATGTCCTGAAGAAGAAAGAAACCACTGGTGTACGAAGCAGCAGATGTCCAACAGGTAGACCAAGGAAATTATCAAAAATAAAGGTATTGGCCTCACTGTTCCAATACTTTTGGAGGGCACTGTATCACACATCTATCCATCGTACTTATCTAAATAATTTAACACACTATACATAAAACCAAAATTATTCAGTTTTAACAAGCTGAAAAGTCAGGAAACTTGTTTTAATAATTAAAAAAAGCACTCAAATCATTTAATCTATTATCAAAATAGTTGCCGTTTAATTTAGTAATTGATAATAAGTTGCATTATAAACCCTTTCACATTTAAATTACATAATGATGTTAAATATGGAACATTTCATGGTTTGGTATATCTCGATGTAATGTGACAAACATGTTGTTATAACATGACATGTTATAACATGCTTTATCTTCACTTCTGAAATTTACACTTTATTAGGGTGTGGGTTTTTTTTTGGTGCAATAGCATAGAAAAAAAGTGACCTGCAACACTTCCATTGTCTTTAATGAAGCCATATGATAATAATAATAATAATGATAATATCTTATATAAATGATGAAGAAGAATGATGAAGAAAAGTCAGTCCAGAGCAGAGTCAAGGACACCTTTCCAGGTCTGCACAATCTCAGACTTGAAAGTTTAACTGTTGAATTAATTGTATTGAATTTTTTTAATAGGTTCACAGTTTATTTAAACCACACAACATATTTTAGCATTTCATAATTGAAAGTACATTAACGAAATATTATTATTTTCTACAAACCTATAAAAAAGGTTTGAGGGAATCAACCATGTTACGTTACTCAGTAGACATGAGGGCTTGAAGTGGACAAATGCAGGTGGGGCCACCATGGAAACCACAGACAAAAGCTTGGGACCCAAATTGTCAGCATATAACCAATATGGGGCCCACATAGACATGCTTACATGAGTTTAGTGATGTCAACATTACAACATATGCAGTAATCATGGATTTACCTTAGAAGACCTGTCATCCAAACAAAAATCTCTGCTGTAATCTAATGATTACAGGCCTAAGAACCAGCAAAGGAAGTCCACACATATCACAGAGGTGTACTATATTATATATATATGTATATATTCAGTTTGCTATTATATCTTCCTAAATCAGTCAATCCTAAATCCACCACAAATCCATGTGCCTCCTTTTGGTTGTCACCTTACATCGATTACTTATAGGTTAGCTAAGATTTTAACCACACATCTATTTTCCAACCACATTCCATCTATCTGTCTATCTAAACGTCTTTACTCCTGACTCACTTGGGACAGATAACCAGCAGGTGGCAGCAGTTGCTCAGCAAGTTGTGCAGCCAAATCACAAGGATTTCTGTTTTACTAGTGTTCAAGTGAACAATATTCAGTGTTGTAAACTTTTGTCACAAGTGTTTAATATATTTACACCACTGATTTAATTATTCAACACATTTCTAGCCACTGTGTCAACTCTCACCCATCAAAGATTGAGTGAAAAGGCTTGGAAATGCGACGCCCTCCCACATATGCAGGCTTGGGACCAGCACCAGGAGTAGTGGCTGGGGTCAATTTTGAGTGTCCAATTAACAATGAGCAATGAGGATTGGGTACCCGAGCCCTTGACCTGGCAGGGATTCAAGCCAGCGACCCTCAAGTTACAAGCCCAATTCCCTTCCGTTTGTCTGTGGGTGACCGTTCGCTCTTAACTTGCAATAAACCCTCTAAATGTGGTCAGTCTACTTCATCTGTGTTCTGTAGCATGGGCCTTTATATTCACTGCTTTTATTCAGGGCGGCGGTGGATCAGTGGAAGACATAGTTGTTTTTCAACTGCAACGTTGTGGGTTAAATTGCACAATTCAATGTGTCCTTGGGCAAGACCCTTAACCCCATGTTGCTCCCGTATTGGCAGTGTGTGAATGGGTATACAAGATGTGTGATAGAAAATATAGTGTACGTGCATGTGCTTTATGAAAATGTGATTGAATGGGTGTGAATGGGTGATTGGCAGAACTGCAGTGTAAAGCAACTTTAAATGGTCATCGCGACTAGATATACAGACATGTATCTAGATATAAATACAGACCATTATAACACTCTCAAGATGGGGATTGGGATCAGTGGGTGGAAGTTTGATCCCTGTCTGCTCCAGTTTGCCTGCAAAGTATCCCTGTGCAAGACACTCAATGGCAAAACTGTATTTTAAAGTGATTTTAGTAGTCAGTAGTACTACATAAATAAAGACTACAGTATTTACCAACCTACTTTTAGCTAAATGAAAAAAAAAACACATGAAGAAATGGATATGAGCCTCTGTTTTTTTTTCTTTCTGAGGCTGCGCAGATCCTTTTTTATGACTTTCTTTTCCTTAACTGTTCCCAGATGTGAATCTGTGTCTGTGAGTGACTCGTGCGCGCACATAAAGTAATCTTTCTTTTCCTACTGTCTCCAAAGAAAATACCATACTCCCATATGTGAAAGGAGCTTCTCCTGCTGACTCTGCATTAAGAGTCTCTGTATATTCCTGCTCCTCTGGTTTAACCAGTGTGCCGCCGACTCCCCACACTCAAGCAGCAGAAACCAGTCAGGATCCACTCACCAGGTCAGGACTTTTAACTCTTAACTCTACTTTTATATCTTTGTGCGAGTGTGAGTTTGTATGTAATATATATTATTATAGTATGTTACAAGTACATATGTTTGCATGCAGCTGGAAACTCTTAACTCTCATGTTACAGACATACAATGACATATGTCCTACAATGCTAAATGTTTCAATGTTATGTGGATTAGCTATCACTGTCTACATGTGAATTATTAATAGACATGTACAGTGCAGTATTAATAAAGTGAGTAACATAGGCTGTAAGAATGTATATGAGGGGTCCTGGTTTGTATTTGACCCATTTTACCCTCATAAACCAGTAGAACAGGCTTTAAAAACAGCCACACAGCTGTTTAAGTGTTAACTCTTGTCCAGTAAACAAACGTGAGGGACTGTTTACTGGAGCAGAGGGAACGTTCACATTCTTGTTTATCTTAGGATGAAGAAGAAGTTGTTGATGGATGTGGACACTGGGGTGGATGACGCTCAGGCCATCATGGTGGCCCTGGCAGTCCCCAATGTGGAGGTCCTGGGGATCACTTGTTGCCACGGAAACACATCGCTGGAAAACGTGCTCAAGAACACGCTGCGTGTCCTGAAAGTCTGCAACAGGCTGGACGTAAGTTCTTCCTATCATCCATCCTATCCTGCTCCCTATGTGCCCTATCATGTACCCTTTCATGCTCCCTGTTATGTAGGCTTGTGTACAGACACAGTGGTGAGACTTCAGTGGGATGGTTTGTTTTTACTACACTCATGACACAGATCCCAGTGTACCGTGGCTGCTCACAGCCTCTGGTGGCTCAGAAACTCCATGCTGGAGATTTTCATGGGAAGGACGGACTGGGAGATGCCCCAGATCCACACGCTCCAGGCCTAGAGCTGCTGCAGGAGGAAAAAGCTGTGCAGGCCATCATCAGGATTGTCAATGAAAATCCTGGAGAGGTTGGTGGTACATTTCAACCAAGAATACTCCAGGGGACTACTGGCGGGAAATGTGCCATTTCATGCACTCATCTCACTAGACTAATATTTGAAATTAATTTCCATGGTTTAATGTAGGCCTACATATACATTAAATATACATATATATATATTAATTATATGATGTATTAACAATTGATATTGACTGCATAGGTCCAAGAAAAATGATATTGGTCAAACTCTGACACTTGGTACTTTAAAAGTTATTTTCTTGGACCGTGTACAGGTGACTCTGGTTGCCACAGCACCCCTTACTAACCTGGCTGTCGCTGTTGAAGTGGACCCCTCCCTCCCTGAGAAACTGAAGGCTCTGTACATCATGGGAGGAAACACTGAGTGTATGTCACGTATGTTTTGTGTCCACTGTAAATGATAAACTAAGCTAATCAGAGTAAATGATTAGTTAAACTCATCAAAGATAAGCTGAGATAACCCTTCATTTGTCTCATGACAGCAGCATAGATGAGTAAATAAAGTAAAGGTTATAAGTAACCTTAATAAAAACTGTTGCGCAAATACAATATTTAATATTGAAAATAAATATATATAATATAGAACAATATATACAATGTAAACACTGTTCAACGCAATCATATACAACATGGTCAAATTGTGTTATGAGGGTGAACAGTCTGAGGCAGCAGGACAAAGTTAAAAATATTCAGTATGCAGTACTGTGTAGAAGATGCACACAAACTACACATAAAATACACAATACAATATAAAATCACCAAAAAATATATCAATATATCAATATAAAGTACAAGTAGTTAAAGATATTGGCAGCTCTGCTTCAGCATCATTTAAATACACTTGAAAAAAAAATTCTTAAGTTTCATATAATTTTGTAGGATGACCAAACCCAAGATGGACGTATAAATTAGAATATGTAAGATGTTTTACTGATTTACAATATTTTGTCGGATTAGCTCAACTACAGTCCACATTTATTGTGGCATTGTTTTGATAAGCTTGCGCAAAGTTGCATTAAAGTGTAACTGTACTCCCTCTTCTGGGGCTAACTCTGCCCAATGCCAAGAAGTGGGCTGAGAGCTCTGGAGGAAAAGTAAATGTAACATGTTTGATTTGTCTGTGTTTGTGTGTAGCCCGGGGTAATATCACACCGTGTGGAGAGTTTAACTTCGTGGCTGACTCTGAGGCCGCACACATCGTGTTGGACCGCTACACCTGCCCCACCTACATCGCCACCTGGGAGTTCAGCTGCAGGAACATCCTGCCCTGGGTCTTTATTAACAATCTCAACTATAGGGGGCTCCATTTGTAAAGTTGCTCCCACTGAATTTAATGGCAACATTTGGCCACATTTAAAAAAAGTTTAAAAAAAATGTAGGGTTTAAATGTATTTATTTAAGTCACCTTTGACCACATTGGCAGCAATTTGTCTCACAGTGGACATGGCAGAAACATTATTAAGCAAATTTAACATTTTAGATTAAAACTTAAACATTTAGAAAATTTGACATACTGCAGAGCTAAGTTTCTTTTTTTAAACAGATGTATCTTTAAACTAGCAACTATTGCAGTAAATCTTGTTAAATTGAATGAATTAAATAAACTTACACAATCTTGTATGTATCAAAACGTTGCTGTAAGATTCAGCATGAGCAACTTAACAAAACTGTGTCCCTTACAACTATTCCAATTTGGTTTAAACTAACCAGTTTTCATCCTGACCACATTAAATAAACCCCATATTTCCTCCTTTTCCCCCTTCAGTCTTTCTGTGACACTTGGCTGGCCCAAGACTCAGACAAGGCTCGTTTCATGGAGAGGATTTTCCAACACACCAGAGAAGTATGTGAATATCCCGAGTGTGTTATTTCAACAATACTCCAGAACAAATGTCACATATACTGCATGTATATTGTATGATGCAGATGGTCCAGACTGAGCGCTATCAGAAAGAACTGGTTGCAGGTAGTGGATTTAACTCCTGTGACTCCTACGCTTTGGCTGCAGCCATTGACAACACTCTGGTGACAGAGAGTGAACAGGTGACATTTTTAACATTTTAGTACTTTTCGACATATTTAGTGTCTTATACACATTGAAAGGTCACATGTACTGGTTTTACCCCACCAGGTGGCTGTGACAGTGGAGCTGGAGGGGAAGTACACCCGAGGCATGATGGTGCTCGACTACTTGGACCTGCTGCACAAGAAACATAAAGTGTTCATCATGAAGAAATTTGACTTGGAGAGGTTCAGACAAATGCTGATGCACGCACTGAAATAGCATGAATTCCTTTGACCTGCTTCAGAGACACATGGAGTTGAGTGACATGCGTTTTACATACCAGCACATGAGTTGTTTTATATTTTGATCCAGATATAGAACTTTGCCTGCTTATAACAATTACCATCATACATGAGCATGACAAAATTAATCCTGATCTGTTAAGATTTTACTGAGATATACACATCTGAATTAAAATAGGACTTCCCCTGTTGGGATAGGGTTATTCACATATATACATATATATATATGTACATATATATACAAATATATCAAATATATACATAATGTTGTATTTTTTAGTGTAACAACATCCTGTAAAGTTTCTCTGCTGTCACTGAAGCAAGTCTGAACAGGGCAGGACAAAGTGCCACTGTGAAAATGTTCAGTTAATAGGTTTGCAAAATTCAGGGAGTTTTATAATTTGAAAACTTTAATGGGAATAAACTGGAAATTTTCTAAATTGAGGGTTGGGAACTTGAATATAGTTGGTAAATAACATATTGTAATTGTAATAATGACAATAAAGATTGATTATGATTCTCTGATTCATGTTCCCTATCATGCTTTCTATACATCCATTTTGTTTCCTATCATTTACCCTAACATGCTCCCTATTTATACCATCATGCTCCTTATCATTCTTCCTATATGCGCCTGGGTGTTACAGATATGGCTGTAATGTGTGTATTGCCAAATTATGCACACATTTGCTATATTGTGATTTGGGTCACTTTCTCATCTTCTTGCTTGCTGTTACAATCGCTATCGTTACAGCAAGCAGACATTACTGGTTAATAAACCACACTGAGTACAACACGTTTCGTGATTTTCTCGTGTTTTTCCCGTGTTGGTTGTTTCGGGTGCTCTCTCTTCATACTTGTTCGCCAACGTAAACGTCATCACGTTTCAGACGCAGTTTCTTCTGTGACCCAATCAGAGTGTCGTGTAGTGTGAGGGGGTGTGTCGTTGAGTGGGGGTGTGTGTCGTTGAGTGGAGGGGTGTGTCATTGAGTGGTCTGCGGGTCTGCAGCTGGACCTACTTGAAAACATGGGTGTACGTTCACGTCGGCTGCAGACGATTTTCGGCAAACAGTCTCTTTTCGGCACGAAACGGGTCACACAGGTTTCGGGGTACAGCGGTTCTTAGAGCAGCTTGCGAGATGAACGGTCTGTTTGAGGAAACCGTTTGAGGAGCACGAAGACAGAGTGGAGCGGTCAGAGAGGGACACCCGTCACCGGAGGAGGCTGCTCGATACCGCGGTGAAGCCCAAACTCAGTCTGCACACAGCAGGTCAGTTCCTTACTCACTGGAGCGGGATAACAGCTACTGACTATCCTGCTATTTGTTAGCCGATCCATGATTGTCGCTCGATCGCAGTTTCGTTTCTTTTTACAAAGCTAATCTAATCATCTCCAGTTCATTTACAACGTCCCTTTGAGTCAATATCATTCATAAACAACAACACGGAGCCTGTGGACTTTAAGTAAAGAAGTCAATGGGCACAATGATGATGACCATGATGTCTTTCGCCCACTGAGCCACTCCACAGTCATCAGTACCTGTTACTTTTTAAATAAGTGCAACGATGCCCTCCACAGTTCCACGTTCTCCACCCGAACGGCCTCTCATCCCTTCAATCTCTTTCACCACACATTTCAACACTGTAGTTGTAATCTTATAACACTTTTATACCAGTGTTTTGTGAAGACACTAGATGCAAAATCCTCACAGTGAAGCAACAAACTATCATACAGTTTGTTGCTTCACTGTGAGGATTTTGCTCAGCCTGTAAAGGTTTAAGCAATCAAAGCAAATCTCGGGAGCTACAAACAAGTCACGTTGATCGTGTGACACCCAGTAATGTGTAGTCACATTATGTAATTTGTGTATGATTTTATTATGATTATTTTTTTTGGAAATTAGCTTATCTAAGGTAATTTGCTGAATATTTATGTTGGTAACAGTGTCCTTATTATGCCACAAGGGGGCGTCGTCTCCTCAGTGGGACAGGCTTGGTGCTGTGTTGTCTGTCTCATCCTTTCTCTGTCCTTTACAGGTCAGTAACTTGGTAAAAGACACATATGACCGCTATAATGTTTATTTCGATGGTTAAGCTTGCGTCACTGTGTGCTTTGTTCACCAGGACATTTTGGTTTTGTTACTCTGAGAGAAAGTAAAAGTGGCGGTCAACAGCGCTAGCTTAAACGCTACATATGCTTCATGTGTTGGACTAAATGTTGTCAGGTCACGTTTTAAGGCTCGTAGCTGCATGTGGTTAGGCTTCCTGCACATTTTACATACTGTATATGCTAACTGTTTTCTACAGGAACATGTCATGTGTGTATTTCATGTTTCTGTAACTTGATAAGTTGATGTGAAAAACATTCAATGGGTCTGTCACTTGCTCATGCTATCATGCCTTTTTATTCTGTTAGCAGGATACTAAGTGTGAACAAGCTGCCAGTCAGTCTCACTGGAAATGTATGTATGTATGTGAATACATTTTTTGGAGCTTGGGACCAAAAGGACATTTGAAGGAATTATGTGTTTCATTTCATTATATATGAAAAGTGACAGTAACATGCACTGTAAGAAATGTGTTTATTGCAGAGAGAAAGTTTGTTGATTGAGTTGTGACCTGGTATTAGGTTTGTGGAAAATGTGTGAAAAGCAGACTATGTGTAAAGTGCATATTTGTAGGAAACGCATCACCTGTTGGGGAGGTGTTCTCTGCAGACACACTGTGATCTGTGGAACAGGGGTGCTCTGAAAACACCCCCATTATCACTTGGTACATTCTTCCAGATGAAATCAAATTAACCATAGACTGTATGAAATTAACACGGCAAAAAGTCGACTTAGTCGAACCAGAACGTATCTACTGATTCATCGACCAGTCGACCGGGACTTTACAGCTATCCCTATGTACAGCCTTTGAAAAATGTAGCGGCTGACAATGACAGTTATTCGAATACCATGCCCCATATATTCATGGTTTCCAGACCATTTTCACTATTATGTCTCTCTCCTCTCTTCTGCAGATGACGAGAAGATGTTGGTGATTAAAGAAGAGGTTCCCCCTGAGCGGCAGTGGAGCTCCATTGTTGACCAGGAGGAGCCAGAGCACCCCCCCATTAAAGAGGAAGAAGTGTGGATCAAACAGGAGGAGGCGGATATCATTGCTGTGACTGTGAAGAGTGAAGATGATGAGACACTAGAGTCCTCAAAACCCGATCAGAGACTGAAGACTGAAGACAGTGAGGATGACTGGGAGACCAGTGAACCACCAGTGAAAAATAAAACAATATCCAGTCATTCAAGAGGTAGCACTGATGGGCAAATGTGCTGTCCTGAATGTGGTAAAACATTTGGATGTAAGTCACTTTTGTTGATACATGTTAACACTCATTGTAGAGAGAAACCATTGTGTTGCTCTGAGTGTGGTAAAGGATTAATCCAACAGAGAAGTCAAACAGGAGAGAAACTATTGAGTTGCTCTGAATGTGGTGAAAAATGTGCCTATAAGGCACTTCTGTTAAGACACGAGAACAGTCAATCTGGAGAGAAACCATTTAGTTGCACCGAGTGTGGAAAATGTTTTAGCGCAAAGCGCAATCTAAAGAGACATGAGCAAGTTCACATAGGAGATAAACCGTTTAGTTGCTCTGACTGTGGTAAAAGATTCAGCTATGAGAGCTATCTGAGGTCACATGAAAAAAGCCACACAGGAGAGAAACCATTTAGTTGCACCGAGTGTGGAAAATGTTTTATCGCAAAGCGCAATCTAAAGAGACATGAGAAAATTCACATAGCAGATAAACCGTTTAGTTGCTCTGACTGTGGTAAAAGATTCAGCTATGAGAGCTATCTGAGGTCACATGAAAAAAGCCACACAGGAGAGAAACCATTTAGTTGCTCGGATTGCGGTAAACGATTTGCTGAGAAGGGCCGTCTGAGGAAGCATGAGAACATTCATTCAGGAGAGAAACCATTTAGTTGCTCCGAGTGTGGTAAAAGATTTACTCGTAAGAGTAATCTGAGGTCACATGAGACAATTCATACAGGAGAGAAACCATTTAGTTGCACCGAGTGTGGAAAAAAATTTATCACAAATAGCAATCTAAAGGATCATGAGAAAATTCACACAGGAGATAAATTGTTTAGTTGCTCTGACTGTGGTAAACGATTCAGCTATGAGTGCTACTTGAGGTCACATGAAAAAATCCACACAGGAGAGAAACCATTTAGTTGCACCGAGTGTGGAAAAAAATTTATCGCAAAGCGCAATCTAACGAAACATGAGAAAATTCACACAGGAGATAAATTGTTTAGTTGCTCTGACTGTGGTAAACGATTCAGCCATGAGTGCTACTTTAGGTCACATGAAATAATCCACACAGGAGAGAAACCATTTAGTTGCACCAAGTGTGGAAAAAAATTTGTCACAAAGAGCAATCTAACGAAACATGAGAAAATTCACACAGGAGATAAACCGTTTAGTTGCTCGGATTGTGGTAAACGATTTACTGAGAAGAGTAATCTGAGGAAACATGAGAAAATTCATACAGGAGTGAAACCTTTTAGTTGCTCAAAGTGTGGTAAAAGATTTAGACGAGAAGATGAAATGGAGAAACATATGCAAATTCACACAGGAGAGAAACCCTTTTGTTGCCAAGTTTGTAAAAAAAGATTTACACGGCATAGTCACGTTGAAAAACATCAATGTGTTGGTGACCCGTCGGAGCTTAGTCAGAGTCAGACTGAGAGGACACAGAGGACTGTGCAGGACCACAGCCTGTCTGGACCTCAGGAACACGTTCCCCATTTCCAACAAAGTGAACCTGGAGTGGTACTAGTGGAGTGGTACTAGTGCTGGTTCAGAACTTTAATGTAGGATTCTTTTAAAAACAAGCCAAATCCTTATGTCATGTCATACGTCACTCTTTCATGCGTCAACTGTGTATTGTTGGACCTGGTTAAAAGCCTTGTGACACCCAGTGATGTAGTACTCGAGACTGGTCACAAGAGCGATTTCTGCTTTCTCTGACTCGTCTCAAACTCGTTCCTTCAAAGACTCGGTCTTGACTCGGACTCGGACCACAGTGGGAGGAGAAGAACTTGTAATTTCAGACCGAGTCCTCGAGACCAACGCATTTTTTATGTTCATGTTATGTCCTAACTATGATTAAAAAGGTCAGGGTGGGCTTAACATGTTGATGACAGAGCAGCACTGTTGAAGCAGTTCATAAAAATAGGCAGAAGATGATGCATGTGGTAGGGATTTTTTTAAATGATAGTAAAAGCATAGTCTATATTAAGACTAGGGCTGCAACAACCAATCGATTAAATCGATAAAAATCGATTACTAAAAGCGTTGGCAACTAATTTAGTTATCGATTCGTTGAGTCGCGCGATTAATACGTCACTTGTAGGCGCAGAACTGTTTACAGACGCCGACCACGCCCACAGCGAGCCTTGCGTGCGCGTGAATAGTGGCGCGGATAAGCGGTGCAGGAAAGTTACGGGGTGAGCGACAACTTGTACTTTTAGACGTGAAACGTCACGTGGCGGAAGCGGAGAAAACGGTTCGGCCGAAATCTTCTAAAGTGTGGGGACACTTAACAATCCATAAACCTAAAAAGTGTGTTAGCTGGTACCAATGCAAAGTTCCTGAATAGACAGTTGAGTGAACAGTGTGTGTGTGTGTGTGTGTGTTAGAGCACCAAGCAAGACCAGTTATGGTCACATGTTGAAACCAATGCTGTGGACAGATTGGTCATTTGCATTTTTCTTTATTTTTTTTTTATCATTTATTTACTGTTCTAACAGATCAGGAAACTTTTAAACAACTGAAAACCTTATTTTGTGCACTTTATAAAAAAAAAGGAGCCTTTTCATTTTTGGAGATATATAAATGTATATCATACATTGTATGTTTTTTTTATTGTGTGTTATTCCAGTTATGTTTTGATTTTTTTTATCATTTAATATTACTTTTGATAGCTCAAGGACGTTGGAGCAATAACCTGTTGTTTTTATACTTCAGTCTGCACTGTGAATTTGAAATGTTCAGTTTTTGAATAAAGATGCGGCAATTACAAATGTTTCTTTTTTTTTTATCGATTAATCGAAAAACTAATCGGCCGATTAATCGATTATTAAAATAATTGTTAGTTGCAGCCCTAGCACCAAAGCTCTGAGCAACTGCTTGAGACGCACTTTGAGGGCAATAATCTCTGTTTTGTTGATAATAAAATGTAAAAATTATTTACATTTCATCCTGTCTTTGATGGCCATCAGGAGGATACACTTTACACATTAGAGCTCTCTCAGCAAAATAAAATCATTCTTAAAAAAGTATTTCATCTCTAAAGGTATTTCAACGGGTAAAATATTTAAAAAGAACCCCCCACACCATGTTACTGTTAGCACTAGCCCTTTAGGTAAACATGAAACATGCCAACTGTGTATATTTGCTATTAAAATACATATAATATATATTTGCACATTATGGCGGTGTAGTCCAGATAAATGCCCACAGACCTGAATCAGTTTCTGGGCACGAGTGGGAACACAAGTGGAATTTGGAAAAAGATAGTCAAAATAGAGTGACATGATTTTGGCGTCCTCATCGGGCCGTAATAAAAGAATGGTGGTGAGGCACAACTGCTCCATGAATGGATCTGACAAAGTGTATGAGTAGGGAGATAGTGATGAGAATTACCCTAACCCTGGTCATAGGTAATGAGGCACTAAGTGCTAGGAAATGGATGGGAAGAAGCAAGGAGTAAGTGAGGAGAAAGAAAAAAATACTATATGGGTTGTCAGGTTTGGTGGGGTAAAAAAAAAAAATCTGGCTGATGGGAACCTGCTAGTGGGGGATTGGCAAGTAAAGCTCTCAAACTTCAGGAGTGGGAGGAATAGATCAAACATCATGCATTGGGAGTGGCCACTACCCAATTAATACTACTGTGTTTTGGTGAATTATGCACTGGAGTGTGCAATATGAGCGTCAAATTATGTAATATTCCATCATGATATTGCAATAACAATAATTTGACTTTCATGTAATCGACTGGAGACCTCTGTGGAATATATTTTGATTATGCTATTTTACATTGAAAGTCCACATCCATCACTTTTATTTTGAAATTGCAGGCACTTACCGTAATGTCTAGCATATAAAGATATTGTAAAACAAAGCGAGGGCACCGTCGTTCTCAGGGAAGGGAGGGATGCGCAGTTACCGTGCTAATCAAAACCATGTCTGGTAAATAAAAGTCTGAGACAAACGTGCAGTTGAACATTTGAGACTATTTATTTTCCTTGATGCCGTGGCGAAGCCTGCGTGTCAGTCTGCACAGCAGGTCACTCCGTGTTCACACATTTGTGTTTCCAATTAAAATAATAATTGTTACTTAAAAGGTGAGCATGCATACAGCTGTTCCTGGGTTCATGTGGTGGGAGACATTAGGAGTCTCACTTTCTGTGGAAACCAAAGAAGTGAAGCATCCGTTTTGAACACGAACACTTCTTTCCTCCCAGGAACTGTGTGTAGACACTGTTCTGAGATTGGAGCTTCAAGTTGTCTGCTCTGACTCTCTTCATCTCCTGACTAAACTCTCGTCTCCAGGCCTGCCCCTCTTTCAGTGCAGCAGCGAGACAGTCTCGATCTTTTGTCAGAGACTCCCTCTCTTTGGTCAGCAGCTCTTTGTCTTGCGTCAGGGACTGGTTCATCTTGGTCAGACAGTTGTTCTCATTGTTCAGAGACTCGTACTCATTGGTCAGAAACTCATTCACATTGGTCAGAGACTCATTCTCTGCGCTCAGAGATGCTTTCTCTTTGGTCAGTGACTCATTCTTTGTGTTAAAAAACTCTTTCTCTTTTTTCAGCGAGTCTTTCTCTTTGGTGAGCAACTCTTTCTCTATGGTCAGAGATTCTTTCTCTTCAGTCAGAGACTTGTTTTTTTTTGTCAAAGACTCATTCTCAGTGTCTAGAGACTCATTCTCTTTCCTCAGAGACTCATTCTCTTCACTCAGAGACTTGTTCTCTGTTGTCAAAGACTCAATCTTCTTGGCCAGAGACTGACTCTCTTTGGCTAGAATCTCAGTATTCTTCATCTCAGTCTGCAGCTGCAGTTTCCACATCTGCTCCTCGTCCAGCTTGGCTTTCAGATGCTTGTTTTTCTTCATCTGAACCTTCAGTTTGTCAGAGACTTTGTCAGTCTTGGGTCTCAGGTCACTGACAGGCTGCCTTGTGAGTTGGTTGGAGAGTTCCAGCTCATCCCATAGACCGGCAAACTGCAGCTGAGGACCATCTTTTAGTACCTGGAGCTCCATCTCTGTGTGGTCAACATCATCATCCATGTTGTCCACCAACTGATACAAATGGTTCAGCCTTATTTTGGTTTCAATGCCACATGCTGTATCTGTGACGCCGCCATCCATGGTTGTTCACTATCTCTGCTTCGTTCTTCTATCTAAGAAGCTTCTCTATGACGCAGCTTTTCTAATTATTTCTGATAAGGTGAGAGGTGCAATGCTGCCTTCTACAGGAAAAGATGTTTCTGTCTGCAGTTCAAAGTTCTTTGACACAGTTTGGCACAGTAGTAATCTCCTGTTTTAATAATAATGTCTGCCAGGCCCAGGCTGTACACTGAGATTCTTCTCCCCTCCACCTTCTATCTGCTCAGGGATATTTGATGATCTTACTTTGATCTCCTGATGACACCTTGATGATGTCTGATGAGAGGGGAGGGATCATGGAGCAAGTGTCGGGATAGGGGAGTGAGGAACTGGGTCAATAATGTGCTGCTGCAGAATCCCCTCTATCTTAAAAGACCGGGAATCCATTGAACAGTGCAGTGTTCTTAAAGTGTTACTGCAACCATAACTCATGCACTTTATTTGTCTATTTACTTGCACTTTTATATTTCAGTGTTTGCTTTGTAACTGTTTTTTTATGAACTATGGCATGTGCTGCAGCCTTTCTTGGCCACAGGTCACCCTTGTGAAAGAGATCTTGATCTCAATGGGTCTTTTATCTGGTTAAATAAAATAAATAGATATAGGATATGTACAAAGACTCATTAAAGCTATAAATGCTACACAATCTGAACTTATTATTATTATTATTATTATTTTAAATAGATATATAGAACTATATACGTATGTATAAACGTCATGACGTTTAATTCAGAGAAATGCAGGAATTCCGCGATACAGTTTTGACAGGCTGTGCGCGCACCCGCGGACACGACTCAGTTTCTGGCAGACAATCACGACACCGGAACTCAGTGTCTATACACATTTCGCTCCGAGTTGTATATTGCGCAGAAAATAAGGAAAATGCGCACCGTTTAGTTTCCACAGAAACCCGCGTCAGTTCTGCCGCTGAAGATTTTCGGCTGCAAAAGAAGAAACTGCCCAAGTCCCGGCGTTGAGCGCGCGGCTAGTAGAGCGGCTAGCAGCGGCTCAGTGGAGGAGATGGACGGTCTGTTTGTGGCAACTATGGCGGAGCACGAAGACAGAGTGGAGCGGTCAGAGAGGGAGAGCTGTCACCGGAGGATGCTGCTCGATGCTCTGGTGAAGCCCGAAGTCAGTGTGCACACAGCAGGTTAGTCCCTGCGCACTGGTGCTGGTGCTGTAAACGTACTGGTTTCTAATCTAGACAAACTGGTTACCTTCCGTCAGTCAGTGATGCTCGGAAAAGCAAATGAAAACACCGAAATGTAACAAATATTTGCTCAATATTAAATTAAGCAGTTGAAACTAGAATTGGAAATTAATATACATGCTTTTATTTCCTTTTAACCTTAAAAAGAAGAAGAAGCTTGCTCCTACAGGCTGTTCAGAACTCTTCTGATAGACTTTTAGTCTATCTATCTATCTATCTATCTATCTATCTATCTCATGGTGTCACTTGTGCTGTTGCATTTACATTGCATACATTTAAAATGATTCATTTGTGAAACTGGTATATTACTTACAAACTTAAGTCATTCACAATAAAAGCTAGTGTTGTGGGATGTGTCTAACACTAATGTGTAACACTAGCTTTAAGGTTTAATTTTAGTCACGATTAATATACCTGCTTTGAAAATCCAGAAGATTATCAAGGTGCTAAATCCTACCTCAGATAAATATGAAACCTGTCAAGTTGTTCAGATCCATCTTCACAATAGCTGCTACTGTAGCTTTTGTAACCATCCCTCATAAACATCTATTTATTCCAAACCAAGGTTTATTGTTGTGATAAATCTTACCTAAGATAAAAAATGGTACAAACCACAGCCAGGTTGTTCAGTGATTCCTTTTCACTATAAAGTATTTCTACTCTCTTCAGCAGATGACCAGAAGGTGATTAAAGAAGAGGTTCCTGGGAGCCCCAGTGTGGACCAAGGGGAGCCAGAGTGCCCCCTCATTAAAGAGGAAGAGGAAGAAGTGTGGATCAAACAGGAGGAAGAGGCTGATATCATTGCTGTGACTGTGAAGAGTGAAGAATATGAAGAGAAACCTGAGTTCTCGCAGCTGTATGACACTGAGGAGAACCGAGAGGACTGTGAGGTACCAGAACCCACTAGGAACTTGGTTCCAAATGGACATTTAGGACCAAGTGCTGAGGACAGAACTGAAGACTCAGAGACTGAAGACAGTGAGGTTGATTTGAAGGAGGCCAGTGAACTACCAAGTTTAAAAACAGTACAAAATAAAATGTTGTCCAGTGATTCGAGTGGTAACACTGGTGAGAAACTTGGCTGCTCTGAATTTGGTGAAAGATTTGCCTCTAAGTCACTTCTGCTGATACACGTGAACACTCGTTTTGAAGGGAAACCATTTAGTTGCTCTGAGTGTGGTAAAGGATTTGTCCAAATGAGCAGTCTGAAGAGGCATGAGAAAATTCACACAGGAGAGAAACCGTTTAGTTGCTCCGAGTGTGGTCAGAGGTTTAGACGAAGTGATTACATGGAGAGACATGTGAGAATTCACACAGGAGAGAAACCATTTAGTTGTTCCGAGTGTGGCAAAAGATTTATCTCAAAGAGTGATTTGAGGAAACACAACAGAGTTCATACGAGAGAGAAGCCATTTAGTTGCTCCGAGTGTGGCAAAAAATTCTCAAAAAAGCTGTATCTGAGGTCGCATGAGAAATTTCACACAGGAGAGAGAGCGGTTACTTGCTCTGAATGTGGTGAAAGATTTAGCCATGAGCGCTATCTGAGGTCACATGAGAAAATTCACGTGGGAAAGAAACCCTTTAGTTGCACCGAGTGTGGTAAAAGATTTTCAAGTAAGAGCAACCTGAGGTCGCATCAGAAAATCCATCAAGGAGAGAAACCGTTCAGTTGTTCTGAATGTGGTAGAGGTTTTATCCATGAGTGCTATCTGAGGTCACATGAGAAAATTCATACGGGAGAGAAACCTTATAGTTGCACTGAGTGTGGGAAAAGGTTTTCCAATAAGAGCAACCTGAGGTCACATGAGAAAATCCATCAAGGAGATAAACCATTTAATTGTTCTGAGTGTAGCAAAAGTTTTATCCACGAGTGCCTCCTGAGGTCGCACGAAAAGATTCACACGGGAGAGAAACCATTTCATTGTTCATCCTGTGGTAAAAGGTTTACTTTAAAGGGTTATCTGAAAAAACACGAGAAGATTCATGCAGTAGAGAAACCATTTAGTTGCACTGAATGTGGTGAACGATTTATTGATGAAAGTAGTCTGTGGACACATAAGAAAATTCATAGAAAATAGAAACCATTTAGTTGTTCCGATGGAGATGTGAGAATTCACGCAGGAGACCGACCATTTACTGTACTAAAATAAGAAATACAGCTATTCATACAGGAGAGAAAAACTTTATTTGTTCAGTCTGTAGAAAAAAAGATGGAGCAAACACAGTAGCCTGGGATCACATATATATCTATATATATATATATATATAAAAAATTTGATACATTCAGTAACATACAGCACTCAGAGTATGATGATATAAACACTCCATGAATGGGAAATCACTGACAACAGGAAGAAGCTCCAACAGCCCCAATATCATTATTACATCTATGTGAAAACATACAGCAGTCTCCCTCATTTACTGTATGTAGACTTGCAGTCCAAGATGCTGTTGCTGCTGACACTCATACATGATTTGGTAGAAAACCTAACATGTGCCCTTTGCTGGATTCTAAGGGTAGGCACTTATGAGAGAGCAGCCTGCATTTCGAGCATGTAATTACAGTGTGAACTTTACATCCTATGTCAAAATCATTTTGTCAGAGACGGATGTATGTGGAGACCTAGAAGATCAGGCCTTCATTGTTAATGTCTCCCTTTAAAGTGGCGCAACATGCTGATCCAGAAAGAACTGGAAAATGTTAGTAAAAGAAACCGAAACAATTCATCACAGTATTTCATGACATTTCCACAGGCATCATCCAGGCTGTGGATCATGTGTTTTAGTGTTTTTATACAGTGTAAACATTTAAGTATCTTCAAGATTAATACATTTTTTTACATTATTCTGATTAGTGAAAAAAAATGTTCTCAACATCTTGAGTTAACAACATTTTCACAACGTGAAATCCCATACAAACTAACGACACGCCTGGCCTCGGCACGGCGTGGTTATTTTGCGTCTCCATGGCGATAGTACCTGGTACCTGGTACTTTTAGTTCCGGCTCTGGTGAGGTTCCAAGCGAGCTGAGGTTGAGGTCGTCAGACTGGAAGAGGCGTGAGCAAGACGTCAGACGTAAGAATCAAGCCTCTAGTACAGTACTCATATCTCAGCCTTCAGCTAATGCAGCATCAAATGCATCCTCCCTCTATAGCAGGCACGGATGTCTTTAGGCGTGCGGAAGTGGCTTGTTTAGCAGTATATCTGTCACATGTCTACCACACTGGTGCCCTTAGTAAGTTGCTATCTTTGCTATCAGCTTCTGTTATAATTCCTGTTGTCCTCAAAATTTTACATGCCTCTATTGTTTGTAAAATTGATCTTTTTTATAATCTGCTGAACTTGTTTCTGTACATACACCTACTGCTGTCCATGCTGGAAGAGGGATGTCTCCTCTGTGGCTCCTCTGGAGGTTTTATTTTGTAAAGTAAAAGGTTTTCTTTTGTAAACCCTCAATGTGAGGGTCTAAGGGTAGTGGGTGTCATCTGCTGTACACTGTAAAGCCCTGCGAGGCAAACTGTGTTTGTGATACTGGGCTATTTAAATAAAAGTGACTCATGCGATTAACAGACAGACTCATGCCTTTGATCACAGTTGTTTTATGGCACTGGTAATTGGTAATTCCTTACATTTTCAGTAATGTTCCACACACCTTTCTTTGTTCAAAGTCACTAAAGGACACTTGGCTAATTGTTAATTGCAGGTTGTGTTGTCAATTCTGATGTTGCTACACAGGATTGACCTAATTATAATCAGAACCATAAACCATAAATAGAAGTCTGAGACAAACCTGCAATTTAACATTTGAGTCTACTCATTTTCCTTCACAAAGACCTTGATGCAGTGGGTAAGCCCCCAGAACCAGATTTTCACAGATTTGTATTTCCATCAATTGCCATATTGGGAGTTAATTCACTGAGATATTATACTGTGTTTTTACCATTCCATTACCATTCTTTGTCTCTATGTGCCTGGCATCAGCAGATTCCCAGACTCTGTCTAACCAACCAACTGCTGCCCACAGAGCTGTGTGGGCTGTTCCAAGTCATAACACCTTTCCCCTGATCAACTGCACAAAAGCCTGGATGCTCTGTGCTGTCTGTTCCTCTTGTAAGACGAATAAAACTAACAAAGCCACCGCTCTTATGTCTTCATTTCTACATTGACCAATTAAAAAAAATAAATAAAATATTATTTTCCGACTTAAAATAAAGAATGAAGATGCTTTTTTGTTTTTGTTACAGCTGCTCCTGCTTCCCATTAGGAAGGGGAGGATTATAAGCTTTTTATAAGTTGTCCTGTGTCAAAAATGTCGTTGAGCACAAGTTAATAATAAATTCAACCTTGTCCCCAATGAAATGTCCGCAGTTTTCATTTGATGAACGCAATTTCCTCTGTAGACACTTTATGTAGTGTAGTGGTGTGCGAATAGTGTGTTGTGCCTGATTCTGTGGGGCACAGAGCCGAGATAGCCCTGTGCCTGGAGTGTTGTGGACTGTTTCGGCAGTGGAGCCTGAAGTTCAGGGCACCCAGAGCGCTTCTCATTGGCTGATTTGAAGCAAGGGCGGGCACTCGGATAACTCATCCATTGACTGCTGGATTTTAAAGGCGATATAGACCGGAAGCTCTAATTAACGCTGCGTTTGTGTGTGTATCTGCGTCATTACCTCGTTTATGAAACCCTAACGTTTCAGAACAAACAGTTCAGCCACTGCTGAGAAAATAGAGTTTTGTTTTCCTGGGCTCCGTGGGTTGACGTTGTCATCAGAAAACCTCACGACTCCTCTCACCTCTGTAGCGCCTCCTGGTGCGGGCACTAGTCCGGGCACATCCGGTTGCGTACATTCAACCGCAGAAGAAGAACTACTCTCGTTGTAGCTGCTGAGATGCAGAGCATCCACCGTGCCAGAGGGGGAGCTGTGTATCTGAGAGCTGGCCTACCAGTGACGTCACTTCCAGGTACCTGGCCAATCACAGGACAGTGGGAAAGCTCTCGTTGGCTGGCCAATCACAACACAGTCCACGTTCTGGGGGTGTGATTTTGGTCTGAAACAGCGCGGCTGACCAGAGCGTCAGTGGAGGAGATATTTTGATCGGCTCGTTTGCAGCGATTAGGAGGTTTTTAACCATGAAAACAAGTTAATATATGTAAGTAGACCTCCATAACTAACATATATGTGCGATACAAGCATTCAATGTCACCTTTATGATCACAGAGACGTTTGCGGACATGAAGGACTGCAGAGTGTCATTCCTCTTCGACAAGTGAGCAGTGAGTCTAATTTATTTTTATTCCAACTTGGAATTGATAATGTTGTTATGGAATTTCTGTAATGTGTGTGTGGGGGTCACAACCTCACGTGGGCTCCCAGTGGCAGCTGTAAACCTGTCTGTGGTGCTGAAATGGCTGTGGTATATTGTGTGTGTGCGAGCCGTTCACGCCAGGAGTCGTGCATTGTGTTTTCATTGTTGTCACGTTGTTGTTTCGATCGCGAGTATGTGATATTGTGAGATTTTGAACACTGCCATTTGGTGGCGCTATTGATATGATAATACATGTCATCAGATTGACATTGTCTGTGTGATGGCGTTATTCAGCTGCAATTTTGTGTCAAAGGTGCTGTGGTGCCCTCTCTCTCTTGCTACTGTGTTTTGGTTGTGAGGGTATGAGAGAAATGGTGTTTTTTCTGGATTGCATTGTAAGAATTTCCTGCATGACCCCACCAGCATTTCCAGCCCAAAATCACCACTCATGAGTCTCATTTTTTGTGGAAACCAAAGAAGTGAAGCATCCGTTTTGAACATGAACACTTCTTTCCTCTCAGGAACTGTGTGTAGACACTGTTCTGAGATTGGAGCTTCAAGTTGTCTGCTCTGACTCTCTTCATCTCCTGACTAAACTCTCGTCTCAAGGTCCAGCCCTCTTTCAGGGCAGCAGCTAGACAGTCTCGATCTTTTGTCAGAGACTCCCTCTCTTTGGTCAGCAGCTCTTTGTCTTGCGTCAGGGACTGGTTCATCTTGGTCAGACAGTTGTTCTCATTGTTCAGAGACTCGTACTCATTGGTCAGAAACTCATTCACATTGGTCAGAGACTCATTCTCTGCGCTCAGAGATGCTTTCTCTTTGGTCAGTGACTCATTCTTTGTGTTAAAAAGCTCTTTCTCTATGGTCAGAGATTCTTTCTCTATGGTCAGAGAATTGTTCTCTTTGGTCAGTGACTCATTCTTTGAGTTAAAAATCTCTCTCTCTTTTGTCAGCACCTCTTTCTCCTTTTTCAGCGAGTCTTTCTCTTTGGTGAGCAACTCTTTCTCTTTGGTGAGCAACTCTTTCTCTTTTTTCAGCGAGTCTTTCTCTTTGGTGAGCAACTCTTTCTCTATGGTCAGAGATTCTTTCTCTTCAGTCAGAGACTTGTTCTCTTTTGTCAGAGACTCATTCTCGGTGTCTAGAGATCCATTCTCCTTGTCCAGAGACTCGTTCTCTTTCCTCAGAGACTCATTCTCTCTCCTCAGAGACTCATTCTCTTCACTCAGAGACTTGTTCTCTGTTGTCAAAGACTCAATCTTCTTGGCCAGAGACTGACTCTCTTTGGCTAGAATCTCATTCTTCGTCATCTCAGTCTGCAGCTGCAGTTTCCACATGCGCTCCTTGTTCAGCTTGGCTTTCAGATGCTTGTTTTTCTTCATCTGAACCTTCAGTTTGTCAGAGACTTTGTCAGTCTTAGGTCTCAGGTCACTGACAGGCTGCCTTGTGAGTTGGTTGGAGAGTTCCAGCTCATCCCATAGACCGGCAAACTGCAGCTGAGGACCATCTTTTAGTACCTGGAGCTCCATCTCTGTGTGGTCAACATCATCATCTAGGTTGTCCACCAACTGATACAATTGCTTCAGCTTTTTTTTGGTTTCAATGTCACATGCTGTATCTGTGACGCCGCCATCCATGGTTGTTCACTATCTCTGCTTCGTTCTTCTATCTAAGAAGCTTCCCTATAACGCCGCTTAAAGCTTTTCTAATTATTTCTCTGATAGGCTGAGAGGTGCAACGTCTAAAATTCAAAGTTCTTTGACACAGTTGAAAGTTTGGCAAATTGGCATTAGTAATCCTCTTCAATAATGTCTGCCAGGCTCATACTGGACACTTAAAGGTGCAAGTGTAGTGTTGTATTGCTTCTTTGGTTCTTCTCCTCTCCACCTTTTATCTGCTCAGGGATATTGATGATGTTTCTTTGATCTCCTGGTGACACCTTGATGACAACATTTTAGCCTTTTGCATCTGTTGTCAATTACAGAGTCTATGTGGAGGTTCTATGAAAGATCTGGAGGCACATTTGTGGTTGAAGAACTGTGATAAAGTCTACCTGTGATGAAAAGGATTGTGATTGACAACTTCAAACAGTGGGAGGGCAGCTTTACACCTCTCAGTGTATTGCCAGTTGGATATTATTATTGGAGGAAGAAGAATATTACAGTTCCTCCTTAGCTCTTTTATTACCCCGTCTCTACTAAAGGCCTGTGTTAGAAGCAAACTTCTGTCTAGACATGTGATTCCAAAGCTGGAGTACTTGTACCCCCAGGGGTATGGAAAAAAAATGTGTGAAGACGAAACGGGATTTACAAACAGCCTGATTACATTTTGAAACTGACGTATAAATAGAAATACAGTCAAAACATACAGGAAGTGATGAGATTAATGTCACGACAGACAGAGGTAATACACTGCAAACAAATTTGAAAGACCAAACAGAGGTACAATAACAACAACGATCACCAAAACGTATGCATTACAGCTTTAAATTTGGTCAATTCAATATAATGTGGCACCATTTTCAATGAACATGCCTCAGATTACTTCTTCACTGTTTCTTCCACCACAGTTGTGTTCTGTGCATGTAGTTTAGAGGCGGCGTCGAGCCCAGACTCTGTGTGGCCCTCAACGTTGTCCTTGCTCTTCGCAGTATTTTCACTCTGAGCCCAGTTCTGTTTCTCCCTCTCCAGGGCTTTCTCCATCTCCGTGTAGTAGTCGAGAGCTTTCCGGACTGGGTCAATGATGTGCTGCTGCAGAATTCATGAAAAAGAAAAAGAAGAATTTACTATATCTCATCAAACCGCAAATGACCTTTTTTTTGTGCTTGGGGAATTACCTCCAGACAGGGGAAGAGGTTGGCCAGTTCGATGAAGAGAGGCAGAAGAACAAATCTGATGAAGCCAGTTTGAGAAGAAGGTTTTGTTACTTTGTCCCGGTCCATGAAGGGGGTCACTGGGAGACCCTCTAGCTTCTCCATGTCACTCTGAGGGCAAACATTGCACTACAATGCAAACTTGTATCTCATAGAACATGTGTCTGCAGCCTCGTACAAGTACAAAGACTCAATCAAGCTATAAAACCTTCACTTTTTTCTTTTCATCTGCTCTTTGTTGGCTGCCATGTTGGATGTATACAAAAGCTGTGTCTCAGTTGCCAAGGCTGCATCCTCCAAGTGTGGATTCATTTATTTGTCACACAACACCGGGTCATGGGCTGTGTGGCCTGGGGAACATACATCGCGGCCAACCATATCCCAGAATTCTTTGCGCGCATTTGAAGATGACTGCAACAACGCTCTAGGAGGAGGTGATTCAAATACCACATGTGCAAAAGTGGCTCCCAGTCGCCATTCAAACCAAAATGGCTGCCTTCCTGTTGGGTTTAGTCCATAGGCTCTCAGGTGTCCCAACCTAATAAATGCGTGTCCCAACTTTCCTTCATGGACATGAAACTTGCTGCCAGATCACCTAATAGAAGTTTTCTGGGTCCACTTTTAGCCCCTCACAATTCCACTTTACCACGCCCATTCACCAAACCACTTTCAGACGTACATTTTCCCCACGACTGACGTGTGTGCAAAGTTGTTGTGAGTTTTCCGGCATGTTTAGGCCCTCAAACGTTGCAGCTGACAGGGTCACACTTGGATGATGCAGCCTTGACTATTGAGATACATGCTAAAATCATTGTGTTAAGGAAAAAAAAAAAAAAAACCTGTTCGTAAATGGTTCTCTTTTTTTCTGAGATTCTGCAGATGGCCAAAATGGTTTGGTTGGGTTCACCCAGGCTATTCTTGTAAGGTGGAGTCTGTGTCTTTCATGCAGTCGTAAACAGTACCTGGTTGTAGAATTCCTGCAGGAGACAGTCTAGCCAGGGCTCAGCCACCTCCATGGGCCGTGCCTCATTAGAAATATCACTGACTTTGATCAGGATCATCATCAACTGTGGATACAGGAGGGTGTCACAAAAAACAAAAAAATTAATCAAATATTTCTTGCAAATGTTATGTATTTGTTGCATTATTTTACAAAGAAGGCAAAGAAGATGTATGTAATACACTTTTCACTTAGCACATGGCAAGTCTAAACAACTTTTTCTCTTTAGGTCATGTTGACTCCCTCCTGATTTACCACTAAAACAACTACTAGAAGACAATATAAACGTTCTCAATCAAGGTAAGAACATTTGGTTGATTCAGTTGCATCGTTTTCTTTCCCTTTTCTATGTATAACTGTGTTATTTTTCACACTTTCTTTGTACAGCTGTTTATTTCTTAGACTATTTTATTGGTTCATTTTATTCTTCTGTTTACATGTGTATTATGCATTTCACCTCTTATATCTGTCTATATTTTAACAGTTGTAATATATTGCCTTAATCTGTGCTGCTGTAACACTGAAATGTCCCAAAATCCTGGACTGGAAACCCACACATTGTCATTATTGCAAGTATATCATTCTAGACAGATGTTTTTCCGATGTTTGTCACAGGGGTGTCTTGTGTTGATTAGAGGCTCACAGTCATGGAATAAACTACCAGTTTATAAGCGGGACTGAGAAAACTATTTCAACTTAAAAAAAGCCTCAAACACGGGCTGAAAATAAACCAGTCATGCTCTCATACATAACACACTCTCATTTGATGCCCATTGCCCACTCCCAGGGGTCTTCTGCTTTATTATTTATTATTTATTATACTACTAAAAACAGCGGCTCTGATCAACCCTCCATCTGAAAGATCCTTTCCTTTCCTTCTTATCTGTATTATATGTATCTATTTTTAAAGTATTGTTTGTGACATAATTCATTTTAATTTAATAATTATAATAATAATAATGAAAATGATGGATGGGTGGGTGGATGAATGGACATCTGCTCCTCTTACCACCTCTTTGTGGTCCTTGTTGGTGAAGTCAAAGTCAGACAAGATGGACTTGAACTTATTGAGGATGTCATTGTGTCTCGTCATGTCAGTGGCCAGAATACATCTGCAATGACAACAGAACATGGAAGCCTTCTGTATAATGTTGACCGCTCACATACATAACAGTGTAGACAGTAGTAAGGGAATTAGAGGGGTGGTCTCACTTGATGATTCCCTCTCTTATTCGTTTGTATTGATCCATGGACAGGTTTCTGAAGATGTTGCTCTCTGTCTAAAGAACAGAAAACCTTCAAGTTTGCCTTTACGGCGGTTTTGGACAGAAACTTTAAAACAAGCAGAAGGTTTTGGTCTCTACCTTCTCCAGTATCTCAAAAGCTACAGCACAGTGATGGTTCTCCAGCGGAGAGATGTCATTGTAGCGAAGAGCAAGTTCGGTCCGAGCATTTATCTGAAAGTTGGATATTTTAATATAAATGTGAATAACAAGACATTGTCGTTTCTTAAACATATTTCAATATCTTTTCACTTAAAATGTAATATTGTTATCCCACATTATAAACAATGTAAGTTTCTGCAAACATATTGCTGTTTGACATATTTTACTAACAGTTTCCATTACGTGATTTGTCCACAGGGTGGCATTGGCGGGTTTCTGTTCTGTAAAATGCCTGGAACAATGTACCTGTGGATTTTATTGACATTCGATTTTATATGCATTAGTGGTCACAGCAGTTGTTCCTGTCTTTACCAGTTTCTTCTATGGTGATTCAGTGTTGTTAGTGATGGGGGCACAATTACACCATCCTTACAGCCTGTGAAAGCACAGAGAGGGTGTTTTTTTTTACACTAACCTGATAGGCATTATTGTATCCTGTGTGGTCGAGGTCATGGCAGACTGCAGAGGTCAACATGATCAGCAGGTCGATGGCGTCCATCTTATTCCTCAGGTCAATGAGCCAGATCAAACCATACATCTGCTCGGAGATAAAGACATTGTGGAGTACAGGGTCAGAACTGGAGATGCTCTGTTATATATAATTTGAATAAAAAAATTAAAGCTGTATTTATAGATTCTTTTCTTCCTGGGGGCATTGGAAAAAATGATTGACATACATTGACACATGATCATCATATCATATCATATACTATATATATATGTATATATATATGATATATGATATAAAATGATAACTCTATTTGCTTCTAAAAAGAGCTTTATTCCCTTTAGCAGCTAAATTTTCCACTTTGTGCTAGTTTGTGTTCTTAAAAACCAAACGATGAGGTGAGGGATGCTAAATGCTCGGCAGATAAATGTTTTAATTGATATGACGATCTTATAAACCTCATTTAAACTCCTCTTCTATCATACTTGTATGAGGTCCATCCTTGTAGCACAATAACAGATGCATCAAGCAGGTGCCTGGATGTTCCGCTGAATGTAGAAACTTTCGGTTAATGAGCATCGTCACATCATCAGCATACATTTGCACTCATGTTGGCATCCTGATTAACAGTGGTCTCGTATTAACTCTCCCTTTTTCTTTTGACCGTATTAGTGTCCAAATACAAACAAAATGAATGAGAAAAGACCTCCTCTTGTCCAAGAAACAATACATATCCGTGTTGCATCAAAAAGTGGTGTCAGACAAGAAATAGATGCTGAAGAGTTTCAGTCTGTGAGCATAATCCACACTGTGGATGGCCTCTATATCTGTTTGTAGCTGTTGTACCATGTACAATCCTGCATTGGAGGCCAGCTCTCCACTTTTCAACACACAGTTTGGACAGGGACTGCCAGCTACAGCTCAGAGAAGTGTCTGTAAAAAGATGTGAAGGGGACCAAAGTAACCCACAGATTGGAGCCAAATAGATTACAATCTGTTCACTATTATGCAGAGAGTCTCTTTCAACTTCTGCTAAAAAAGAAAAGAAAAAGCCAGCTCCTTACTGTTCCAAACTGTACTGGGGTGAGCTGAACTGCTTTGTGCTGCTTGGTGGAAATGCAGCAGAAGTTATCTGGTGGCTATGGCACAAGTAGTTGGTCAGGAAAGGGTCATCAACCGATGGAGTCCGCATGTCTGTGTTTTCTTGGGTCAGATATTGAAGCCTCAAATTGCCCCCTGATGGCTTTGCCATTAGTGTGTGAGCTATATATAGAAGCACTGTATACCCATGCTGAGGGCATGATGTCCTTCACCAAGTAGCTAACAAGGTGATGGCATGATTGCACACTCTCTCTCTCTCTCTCTCTCTTACGCACAAAGGTTAAAGCTATTCTCCTTTTAAGGACACTGTGTTGGACAGCAAAGCAGTATCCGTAACTTTAACCATAACTTGTTGGCTAAAGGGCTGCCCATGGGCTGTCAAACATACAGCCCATGGGCCAGAACTGGCCCACCCAAGGGTCCAATCCAGCCCGCAAGATGAATTCTTTCAAATTTCCCATTATGATTACAGTCAGTGTCAGATACCTGTGACTAAATGTGTTGTGCCTTTGTAGATCCACTGTGATCTGTAAATGGTAAACTTTTGCATCATATTGTTGAAATTGCACTTCTTTTTCTAAGGAAACATCAGGTTGTTCATAATACATTTTGTAAAAGATACTTCATTAAATCCAAAACAAAGGGAAACATTTGGAGATCTTGTTGTTTATAGGTTATTATGCTATTACTTCAACAATTCAACTCTTAGCCCTAAACTTGACTAGTTCTTCAGAAACCAGGTTCTGCCTCATTAGGACCAGGTTTTGGTCCCCATGAGGACTACTGGTCCTGACAAGGTCAGTGCTCATGTCAAAAAAGTCTCCTTAAGAGGTACCAAATACCAGCACACACACCATCTGGTTTCCAAGTCTTCATGGGGCATTACGTTGACTTACATCAATCACTCTAACCTTAATCAGAACTACTAGTGGCCTAACCATAACCCTAACCTAACTCTGACCTCACCCTAACCAGACAACGTGTATCTCCTTAACATGTAATCATTTACATGTAATGTGGACTTGCTTTTTGTCCCACTGTGTAAACCGATGTCGGTCCCCACAACACAAGTAACACACAGACACACACTTACCATCTGGGTAACACAGAAGCAGTGTTTGAAATTGTGAAACGGGATGTTGTTGTATCTCCTGTAGACTTCAAACAGAAACTGTTGCAGCACTTCGGTCTCGATCCTGAAGGTGGCGATGAAGTCTAAGTCTGTGTACATGACCTGCAGCAGCACCATGATCTCTGCATCCTCCCACTGCCTGCACACACACACACACACACACACACACAGAGAGTTAGACTACTTCTCCAAAAAGAAGGAAAGTTATTCCTTGACTTGATATTCAAATCAAGTCAAGCCCATGGTTGTGTTGTCATTTAAAAAGAAATGTAGCTGTTATGTCACATGTCAGCTACACAGATGATTGATGGTGACACTTGAATTACATCGTTTCTGACTTGCGCGGGGCAAGCTGATATAACGTAATGATAACACATTTTATTTTCGGGCACCTAAGTACTCAAGGTCTTTTAGGAGTTTTTAGAAATACAAAGTATAACAGTGCAGTAGTACACACAGTTAATAATGCATACAAATATTTAAATCAATCATGTGGATGTCTGGTGGGTGGGAGTTCCAAAGGGTGAGTCACTCTTTAATATCATCCAAATATATTGTGTGCAATGTAACCACAATGAAATGTACATTTAGGAATAATCTTAATGCTTATAAGATTACATTAAAACTGAATAACAGCCACTGGCCTGCCCTCCCTAGGTTCCTGTCCAGGGAGTACACAGGCACAGCAGAGAGATTGATTCCTTTCAACTGGTGTGATGAAAACCTTTAAAAACTGAAGGTGGAAAAGACAAAAGAGTTCATTATTGATTCCAGAAGGATGCAGGAGATCTCTGCTTGGTCACTATTAAGGGTCAACAGGTCGAGTCCTTCTAAATAATAAATTAAGATAAAAACAGATGCGGGGTCTCTTTCCCTTTAGCAAGAACCTGTTAAACATGTTCTACCAGGCCATATGGGTAGTGTAATGTCTTCAACGGCCAAAAGTGCTCTTTCAGTGAGCGACATGTGGTGCCTCAGTCAGGGGTGGCTCAAGCCTTCATGGGGCCCGTAGCAAAATTGGGCCCCATTATTGTTATCATTGATAAAGGGCCCCAAAACCAGCAGCATCATGAAATGTACTGCTCTGTTATTAGCGATGCTAATAACAGAGCAGTACATTTCATGATGCTTCTGGGGAAATTCGGCACAGTTGTAGCTGTGTTGCTAGCATCATCACATGTTGTAGCAACCGATAACGTAATAATGGCCAATAACGTAATCATTTAAATGTAATAAAACCAATAATGTAATAAATTGCCAATAATGTAATAAAGTTGTTGAGCCAATAACGTTATAACTTATGACGTTATTGGCCTTGCATTAAAAAAATCCTTTGATAATGTAATAACTGAGGTATCACTTGATTTTATTTTAAATTTCTGGAGAGAAAGTGTCACACTTAGCCTTAATATTGCATCTTGCAACAGATGCTTAAATATCCGACCTTTATAGATACCCATCCACCCTCAAACCCCCCTCCCCCATAGGAGGCCTAAAGGAGCAATTAAGAGTCAGTTCCGTTACAGTACTCGGTGTATCCAACTCCGTGACCATACAGACGCTTTCATGGGGTAGTGCGTTGCAGTTTTCAGTACAGTATTGCAATTCACCGCCACAACGCTATGGGGCTGCGGGAATGGAATCTTCTAGGGGCCCCCCGGTGGTCATGAGGCCCTAAGCAGGGACTTGGTTCACTCATGCCATTAGGCTGACTCTGTCCTCAGTGCTCTTTCAGTAGCATCTCAGGTCTTAAGTCCCAGCAGCAATCAGATTGTTTGATGAGCACTTTCACGTTGTTTTTTTTTTGTTATTTCTTTATCCATTGCTGTAGATCATGTTGCTGCTGTATTGTATTTATGCATTTATTCTATTGTGTTACATACATTTCAATACATTTTCCTCTAATTCACAGACTTCAGTTTTTGGTTTGTTTCACATCATCTGTCCAACCCCATCATGTGGGTTTTCTTTAAAAGCAAATAAATCGGGCCAAATAGAATGATGACTAAGCGCAGAGTGAATGCAGCGTGGACTTTCTCCCTGTGAGGCCCACTTCAAACCTGGTATGTTGATTAAGCCTTTTATGACGGACCCTCTATTGATTTACGAGCGCTCTGCGCACCTTTTCATATTGAGATGAGTGCGGCAATCAGAAGAAAAGGCTGAGGGCTCCTGTCCTCTTCAGAAATGCATCACAGGTGCTCGCTGGGCCACAAGTGTTATTAGTCGACCATCTGTCACATTGTGTGTGCACTGAGGCAACAGGAGGACTGGCTGCTTGTTTGTGATCACACCAGTGCACAGACACCCAGCACATCATGCTGCGTGTGATACATGAAAACATCTTCCTCGTCATTGTTGTCGGATAATCTGGGCAAATGTCACAAAAATGACGTAAGCTCCAGTTAGCGTAAGGCTCTTCAGTGTCTTTATGATACAAAAGACTCGCACGACCATACAGCACATTTTTCTGTCACATATCTTTCATACCCATATGCTGCCGGCACAGTTGTCAGCCGCAACGTGGCGGTGAAGTGCTCAAGGAGTAGCGGGGCCCAGAATCAAACCCACAACCTTCACTCTACCGTCTGAACTGTCTAAAAGTAGAAGCACGCATGGGGAAAAATACGTCAAATAAAACATCTGGAGCTCTATATAACCCTTTGTCCAGTTACTGTAGATGAGTAACTAAGGTTCAAGGAACTCGTCCTATCTTTAACTTTCTTGGTGTTCAGAAAAAAAAGTGTCCCACTATGAATCAGCAACAATTAGTTAGATTACAGACAATCCAAATGAATGCTCTGACTACACTAATGGTGTGTTTCATCACAGTATAGTTGCTTTATTTAGTCTATAGCGGAATCTGTCATTGTGCACAACATCTATTAATGTAAATACAGGGGGCGGGAGGAACAGGAAGAGGAGCAGCCTCCTGCTGTGACCTTCACCCATTCTTGTGAGAAAGTATTTTGCTATTAGAGTAACAGTAAGTAATCGTAATAAATAGATATGCAAAACATCTTCACTTTTGTCGAATGATGACGTTCGGATTTCACTCACCAGTTGTCAAAGGTTGGAGTCTTTAAGTATTGCCTCACTTCCTCTGAAACCTCCAGAGAGCTGCAGGGCGATAACACAACCATTATTGAAAACAAGTGATTCACCTATCTGTTTGTCTGTCTGTCTGTCTGTCTGTCTGTCTATCTATCTTCTGGTTTTATTGGTTTA
This sequence comes from Solea senegalensis, assembly GCF_019176455.1. NCBI lineage: Eukaryota > Metazoa > Chordata > Actinopteri > Pleuronectiformes > Soleidae > Solea > Solea senegalensis. Next base: position 25,104,956 of record NC_058022.1, on the reverse strand, counting down.
TCTTACACACTGTTATCTTCTACTCACTTACCCAGTAATCCACAAGAAGGTTCATATACTGTATCACTGCTTTTGATATATTTGAAATAATAATAAAAAAAAATCAATAGATAAATCATATCGGAAAAGAAAGTTTGATTTGTTGCAAGTTCAGAGACTGTCTTCTTCATACGTGGTTGTAAAAACTGGGTATTACCTCTGCCAAGGAAGTTATGTTTTCATCAGTGTGGGATATGCATCAAAACACAAATAATATCAATGGAGACAATGTTCCTGGAAACCAACTCTTATTTCCTTTAAACTTAAGTATGCAAGTGAACATTTAAAGACTAAAAACTGACCTACAATGTATGGATCTGGATGGATGTATGTATTTTTTCTTTTTTGGGTCATTCTCTGTCAGAATGACCCAAAGATGTAGATCAGCGGTTTCTGAAATAATCAAACCAGCCCGTCTGGCAGCTGAGATGGTGCACACAAAGACTTGGCTTGTGAATGCCATTCTTAATCATCTACGTGCATGTAAACATACCTCATTTGTAGGAACTTTTCCCGCACATGGTCACACTCCTCTCTGGTTTTCCGCAGCGTCCTCTTGTGGTAGAACGGCGACGGCTTGTGTGCTCCCTCCGACAGATCTTTGAACAGTCCCAGCCAGCTCAGATGCTCCACACTCTTGACAAAGAACAGGAGGAGAGAGGATCTTTCCCAACTGTATTGTTCATCACGCTGTTCATTCATTCATTCATTTGCTACCACTTTGTTCTCCACATGAGGATCATGGGTGAGCTGGAGCCAATCCCAGCTGGCATAAGGTGAAAGGTCACCAGTCCATCCAAGTTTAATGAAAAACCTTTACTTTACTTTACTATGAATATAATTTTATTGACCCTACAGGGAAAATTCAAAATGCTATGTTATTCGCAAACAGACAAATATCAGCGACATCATAAACTTTATAGGTAATAAAAAGGAATAAATGCAGCTTTCCAAAGAGTAATTCAAGCAGGTTTAAAAGCACTGAAAAGTGGCCATTACCTCTAGCTTTTCCCGAAATGAATCCACCTGCTTCTTCATCTCGTAAACAACTGCAGGAGTCTCACCTGCCTCAATCAGGATTTTCTTCTCCAGGCCCTGCAGTCTGAGGTCACACACATCAAGGAGATTAAGCATTAAGTACATATTTCACATTTAAAGGTCAAGTGAGGACAAATTAGTGACACCTGATGGTGAGACTGCACCATTGATTACAACTGCAGGAGGACTTCTCCAGTCAACCCTCCCATTCCTACAACCATCAGGTAACTGTGGTGGCCTTTTCCTACCAAAATCACTATTGTCCTCAATAAGTGCACTGAGTTATTCCAGAGATACAGATGTTTTCAAGCTGTGGTTCCCAAAAGCTAGTTCAGGACCCAGAGATAGGTCGCCGCAGATTTCTTTTGGGTCCCCAAAGGAATTTGGAAAATTTTCCCAACCTTTTACTTAGGATTTATGTGTATATGTTTTGAATAACATACACAAATGAATGTTTAATTTACCAATTCAAAGTATCAGTTGTTACAGATATGGGTGTAATTTGCCCTTATCAGGATTTATTTATTTAGAATTTCTTGTACTTTTTTTTAATTTAACCCATCCTCTACTTGGAACCTTCCTTAAATTAGGAGCAGTGGGCAGCCACTCAACAGTTCCCAGGGGATAATGGGGAGCTTGCTCAGGGGCACCCAAGCCTTTTGACCTGGTGGGGACTCAAACCAGCAACCCGCCATATCCAAGCCAAATTTCCTTGACCAGGGCTGACAGTGGATCGTGTGATTTGGGTCACGATAGTTTGTCGCCTTTGAAAAGTGAGTCCCTGTGTAGACTGTTTCGAAGAAACCCTGTTTTGAAAAACTTAATGTTGGCCACATGGCAGAACAGTGGCTGGCAATGTTGCCTTTTAAAAGACCCAGGTCGACCTGGCCTGACCGGGGGGGCTTTCTGCATGTTCTCCCCATGTGCATGCGGGATTTCTCTGGGTTCCCCAGTTTAACCTCTGCATGTCCAAAAACATGCAGAGGTTAAATTGGACACTCTAAATTGACCGTGAGTATAAATGGTCGTATCTGTATGTTGGCCCTGTGATGGACTTGTGACCTGTCCAGTGTGTGACCCTGCCTTTTGTCCTGTGTCAGCTGGGATTGACTCCAATGTCCCTGTGACCCTCACGTGGAGGATAAAGTGGTAGACAATAAATGAATAAACTTCGGGTAAAAATGAAACACAGTCTGGCTGTGGCAGACTTTATTATAAGCACAACTAAGTTACATATAAAAGACTTCTAAGGCTACAAAAACCAACTGATTACTCAAAGTGTATGTCTTATTTTCTTGGACTTTTCTCAGCGTGTCTACCTTTTCTCCATGGACGAGAAGTCGAATCCTAGCGCACCAGCAAGCTCCACACCTGCGGTGATGAAAACAGGGAGACTGTGGACAGTTTTTGGAATAGATTCAAATCAGTGTAAATCCCATGTTGCTAAGGTACAGATACCTAACGGCTCACTGTTGCAGTCAGCGGCCACCACCTCCAGCTTGTAGCAGGAGTTTGGGCTGTTGGGCTTCAAAGCCGGAGAGATGTTGATGATGTTGCCTTTGGGGTTGTAGAGCTTCAGGATGTCATGGGGCCCAGCCTCGGCTGCGGAGCGGAAAAGATCTGAAAGAACATTTCACACGGTGATCACTTATTTTACCATGTCATTGTTCAGAGGAAGAGCACAGAGTGTGGTTGACAGTGGCTGAAAGACGCTCATACAGGGATACAGGAACTTATATAAATTGTGAATACTGTAGCGCTGTAACTACCAAATTCTTTTCACAAGTGATAAATCGGTCCATTATTGTGAAAATGTCTGAACTAATGCAAAATGTTGAACAGTTTCCAAAACCCGTTTTTAAATATCTTGTTTTGTCCACAAACCTAAATGATTCCGTTTCAATAAAGATGCCAGGAAACATTCACATTTATGAAGCAGTTATGATTGTTAGGATTAATTCATAACAATCAACTATATTTACATTATTATGATACAAGCAACAATTAGAATGCCTCATTTCCCATGACATCATTTAGTTCCATGGCTTAAATTAGACTAAATTTAATTTAGTCTGTTTTTCATTTTTACATCACAATCTTGTAGAACTGTATTATGACCAAAGAGAATGGATGTAACTAAGTACTTTTGCCATATTGATTTTTAAATAATAATTTACACTGGCCAATTAAAATGTAATAATTGACTGATTATATTTATTTACGTAACACTACATATCTTCCTCAGACACTCTTGATGATCCATGCGACCAACTGCGCCGACTATCAACTAAACGAAAGGTTTTTCATCCAAAAGCTCATTTGAAGGTTTTGTCTTGTGATGACCAGTTTCATGTTTATTCATTTGATCTAAAATATGGAAATGCATGCAGTGCACACACAAAATGCAGACTGGACTGTTGTCAAATAAATGGTTATTAAATCAAGAAAAAATATAATTCAATTGTTACATTTTATTTAATGGAGGGAAAATAAATACATAACGCACCATGAGTGATTTCTTAAGATAGAAAAACACATATTTGTTTATTTATTTATTTATAATTGACAAATAGACGAGTTGAAAAACACTGGGAGAATATACAAACCTAAAATCTCTCCAAAAATAATCCTTCCTCACCCCTTAATGAGAGCACAGATTACATAAAGAACATGTGAGGACAAATCCTAAACTTGGTGAGGAGCTGTCAGGAGCAGCTGTATTTCTGTCCACACAAAACATTAAATCTGGTCTTTCCTCTGATTGTCTTATGACCGATCTTTCCTTTTTTTTTCCTCTTAACTGTGTATTTGTGAGGGGTCTATGTGAATATTTGTCTGTCACTGATTAATTAACCTTTACACAATGACGTGTGCGTGATTACTAAGCAGATATCCACATTATTATCTTAACCCTCGTGTGTCAAGGTGTAATGTCCCATATCATAAAGAATGATTCATAAATACTGTAATTGCAGTAAAATGTTTTAAAATTGTTAAAATGACAATAAAATACAGCAAAGCACAAAATGATAACCATGCAATATGTGAAAGGTATGGGACTTTAGTCCTAATCAACTTTTTTTTTCTCTCTTTCACCACCATAACACAGTCAAATCAAAACCTTTTTTTCTGCAACATGATTTATAGAAAGTTTAAATAGCAACAACATGTCATGCTCCTACCTTTGACATCCTGTGCAGGACAATCCAGTGGGAACTCTGCCTGCTCTGGTCTCCCATTCACTGTGAAATAGATTATTTTTGTTGCCATGTCATGAATGTTATACAGTGTACACTGCCGATCTGTATCTAATGTCTGCCTCACCTCGTTATTTGACTGCCTAACACTCCACCCCCTTGTTGTTGTTCTCTCCACCTCTTCTTCTCTGACCCTCCTCCCCTTCCTTTTGTACCATAATACAGTATATCAGCAGTTATCTTGTAGTTATGCCTTTGCAATTGTTATTAGGATCCAGGCGTAAACTGGGACAGAAACTTTGTCCAGTTTGCACTTCTCGATTCAAGTATCATTTCATGTGTTCTTGTGGACAGAGCAGACCATTTTCTACCAGGCAGTTTGGAGGTTTACCTGTCTCTTCTTGTCTACAGGCCAATGAGTCCCTGCAAGACACTTATAGATGGTGCGTAAAGATGTACTTCATGAACGTGTACGTGTGAATGGGTGAATGGCAAAAATGAAGTGTAATGCTTATTGATGATCTTGTAGATAATTAGCTAGCCAGTTAATCAGTGTCTGGTTTAAAAAAATAAATAAAACAAACAAAAAAATCATTCCCACTGAATTAGGTAATTGAGATGAAACTGTATTTCTGCAGGTATTCATTTAATATAATTTATTTTTCTCAAATTTAATTTTAATTTCATTAATTGTGCACCTTTAATTTTATAAAGCATTCCCACTGAATTGGGAGATTGTGATGAGACTGTATTTCTGCAGGTGTTAATGAAATTAAATTTAATTCAAGTGAGATTGTAATATTCAATTGTACATAGCAAGAAATAAACCTTTTAAATGTGATAGACAGAAGAGAAATCCAACAATTCACACAATGAGCAAGCATCAGTAGAGAGAAAAAAAGGTTAATGTCGTTTTAAATCTCCTGGAGTGGCTTAAATGCACCTGCATTCCATGCCTGTAGATGTCGCTGTAAAATTCACGGCTGTAGTTTCCACTCAGACAAACTTGCTTTTTTCTTTGGGTTGTCGCCTCATGGGCAACCGGAAGAGGAGACCAACGTGGTTGGAGCATGGATGGATTAGTATAGAGCTGGTGGTCGGTGTGGCGTTAGTGCTTTACTGTTTCTGCTGATGTTTGTGCAGTTTATAGAGAAATGACTGAGAGTTTAGCAGAGGCGGCAGCTCAGCCCGTGAAAGAGCTGCTGGCGCTAAACCCCAAACAGGAGACCGAGTTTAGGAAGAAGGTGCAGGAGGTGAAGAAGAGGAAGAAGAAGTCAGGCCAGGTGGGTCCAAATTAACCACTGTGTTATGTTTTACTTTTAAGTAATTAAAACGTAATTTACGTGTATTCTCAGAGGGAACCTGTTTGACAGCTGTAGTCCGTTAGCTTCTCCGAAAGTCGTGAACTTCAGTATGTCGTCTCGTGTCACGACCACACACGGTGCTAAGTGCTGTTAGCAGCTAACAACACGCAGTTTTCCAGGCACCGTTTTCGTTGCTGAGTTCTACTATGCACGTGTAACGTGTAAAACGTCAAAGCTAAAAATGTACGTTAGCTCGTATTCTTTCACTGGTGCCATCTTTACAGTTTTACAAAAAAAAAAATATTGATGTGTATTTACCTCTTGATTACAAAATGACAAAAAACAATTAGGCTGTGTCCGTTTAGCAGTTATCATCTTTGCCAAATGTGTGTATTATTTATAGAATTGCATAGTAGATGTTAAGATGAAGATCCACTATGGAACAATTAGTGTGGATATTTAATGATTATTTTTTTTTGTCATATGGAACAAAGAAAACAAATATTTTTCATTAAGAAGCTGAAAAATCAGAGCTTCATTTAATTATTAAAAACACTTTGATTAATTATCAAAATTGTTGCTGATTAGTAATTGATAATTAATTGATTAGTTGTTGCAGCTCCATCCTGATAGATAAATGGTGGTCAATTATACATTTTCTAGTCTTGATGATCACTCAAAGCTGCTTATATACAACAGTTTTGGCATTCACACCCATTCACTTTCATACAGCACTTCTGTGTGCAGTTCTTTTTCCATCAATCCATCATTATGACTATGTACATGCTGCTGGAACAGCTGTCAGGAGCAACATGGGATTAAGTGTCTTGCTCAGAGACACATTGGCATTTGGATGGGAAACCGACCCTTGACCTTCTAGTTGATAGGCTAACACGGATCCACTGATGCTGGAAATGTACTGATTGTCATATTTTTCTTGTAGCGGAGTCGTCTGACTCCAGGAGTAATCTACGTGGGTCACCTGCCACTGGGCCTGTTTGAGCCGCAGCTGAAATCTTACTTTGAACAGTTTGGGAAGGTCTTGAGGCTTCGGCTATCAAGAAGCAAAAAGGTAACAGCAGGGGTGTCACTGCTAAGTACATGACATGTTCAACCGTTTTTGTATAAAGGACAAAGTTTGGTTCCACGTAAAACTGGTGGGCCTTAGAATCACTGTCATCGGAGGTTTGGCTCAGAATGAAAATGATCACAGATGAAACGGTGATCTGTGGTCAGATAACTGAGCCCAAAGTATTTCTGGCGCGTTAAGCTTATCACCTGCTCACTTCTTAGCAGTGTGATAAAACCCATGTGCCAACAGAAGCACAAGAAGTAATTGCATGAATGAAATCTGCTGTGTAAAATTATTAAATAAGTTTATCATGTAAGTTGGACCACTACAAATCAGTTAGACGTGTAATACTCTCTTGTTTTCTGCTTAACCTGGTGTTTTACTTGCAGACTGGTGGAAGCAAAGGCTATGCCTTTGTAGAGTACGACTGTGATGAAGTAGCAAAAATTGTGGCGGACACAATGAACAACTATCTAATGGGGGAGAGAATCATCAAATGTGAGTGTTGTCAATGTGTGAGTCTGTAAAGTTGTTTTTAGACATGACCTCAAGTCTAATGTCTGCAGAATTGGGTCTACATTTTGGTATTTCCATTATTGCAAGTGATATAAATGAACTTCTTGGTCTATCATTGGTCGTCGTTTGAGGTAATTTGTTGGTAATCGTCAGCACGCTGAAGATTGTAATGTAAATATTTCTTTTGCGAGACAACAAAAAAAGTTTGCGTTCAAGATCTGAGAAAGGATGTTATTCATAAAATAAAACTGTTCTAGACTACAGATATGTACAAAACCTTCAAATCAATCCTTAATTAATAGCTAACATTAAACGGATGCGAAATGCAGAGGAAGCCGTATATTTCAGCGTGTGAAGCGTAGTAATGACAATGGGCTGGAACAATCAGACAGACAACAATTCAGGGGATCTGAACATTTTGTTGAATTTAAATACATTAGAACATCACATCACTATAAATAATGAGCTTTTGATTTATTAATTAATTTGTGCTCACTTAATTTGATAAGTGAGCACAGTAGAGTATACACATGACGCACTCCACAGCGAATGTCAGATCAATGTGAACCGTTTTATTGGTGTTCCAAACTGATCTTGGACAGACTCTAAGCTGGAATAGACAGGTGTGTGCTGGCCGCAGTTTTTGCATGGGTTATCACAACATCCGGTTTTGGTTGTATTGTTTCTGAAAGCAACCGTAATTAGCAATATGTCTGTTTTTTTGACGTCGGTCATGTTGGCTTTACCTGACCATAGGCCTGTCACGTTAACAAATTTTGCCGGAAGATAAATTGTCCCAGAAATTATTGTGATAAATGATAATATTGTTGTTCTGACACCATTTTCATCTAATACAATGATACTGGCATGATAATGCAGGTACACCTTTTCCAAGATCAAACTAAACTTTTTTTACAAAAGAATATTTAATTCCAAGCAAGAAATGCCAGCATGTTGACTTTGTGTGGCTTAAGGCAGGATATCTCAGCAGTTGCAATGTTGCCAGCTGTGCTAACTTGCCGCGTTTAGTTGCTACTGTTTTACAACAATTGCGGCATAACGACTTGCTTAGGTTAAGTGGTTAACCACGGTCATTCGGTTTGAATCTGATGTGCTACCACACTGCAGCTGTCACGTTTGGCTCTGCAACCAATTGCATCTTCCTCCAACTCTCACTAATGTCTGGCTACTCCTCGCGTGGCTCTGTTGCTGCACTCTGTGGTAAGCTACGCCAGGAGTCCCGTCCTTCCACACACAGAGACCGTGCAGCTGACAATTGCCTGACAAGAGGGTTTACTCCTTGTTACGTTAAGGAAACGAGAGGAGTCACTGATGCACCGGAGTGGTCATCCAGTCTCTTTGGTAGAGGGAGAGAGAGACGAGGAAGTACGCAAATAGAAATTATCCCGGCTGGAAAATTTGAGCTCATTTTATTAATCCTGCGATTAATTGATTTATTGCATATAGCGACAGACCTACCTGACCATACTATTTCTTTAAGTACATAATATCATTGCCACTAATAATAGAAACATCAAGTCAGTTTTAACATGTTCACATTCACTTTAACCTGGTTTACATTTATTTATCTTTTTATCTCATCTACCTGTTGCCCAGGTCATGTAATGCCACCAGAGAAAGTGCACGAGAAGCTGTTTGATGGCTCCCAAAAAGAATTTAAAAAGCCCTCACGTCCTGCTGTGACAAGGTACAACAAGGAGCGTACGGCCGAGCAACTGGAGAAGATGAAAAGCAAACTCCTCCGGAAAGAATCGAAGCTCCGCAAGAGGCTGGCCGCACATGGCATCGAGTACGACTTCCCAGGCTTTGTAAGTCTTTGAATGTTAACTGTCGTCTATCTATATGAGATAAATTGCAACACTGAATTAATTTGATTATTTAACCCCTAGAGGCTGACCGGCCTGTTCAGGTTTGGAATTAAAAATCATCTGTTGGAGCCTTTCACATTTTTAATATCTGCCAAAAGGAAAGCTTTGAGTTCATGCAATAATCAAAGCATTGGAAATATATATATTTTGCATATGTTTACATTTCACATAAAAATGTTTATATCCCCAAGCTAATTTCTATTTCATACATTTCTTTTTCGGCTGATAGTTTTGCTGAACCTTGTCAAAGGTTCGAAAGGTGTGATTTTCCTTAGGCCCTGAACATGGCCCTGCATAATGGGCTTATTGTTGTTAAGCTCAATAAACATTAGCAAGGAAATGTATAAAATTTCATTTAACATGAGTCTGGTGTACTCAAACTCCGATAGGGAAATATGATTGTTTATTTGCAATGCAGCTCATGAAATAAAATGCAGAACAATTGTAATTTAAAGATGAGATCATGTGTAGTTGTGAATCAAATTTTGTTTTTAACAATTTATCGTGCAACCACAACTGGCATAAGAATGGTTTCATTACTAAAAATTATTTATACATAAAAAATATATCTAATAATTTTACAAACTAAAAAGTGAGAACAGAAGGAAAATTTATATCACATATAAGAATTTTTCACACCAGCCTGCATTGTACTGTGTACAAAAATACACCTACGGTGTAAACAATCTGTAAACTCAGATTACATTTATGTTCTAATGTGAAGGTCCAGTACACAAGTTTCATCTCTTAGAAATATCAGATGGTGGCACGTTGTATTTTGATCATGTTTATTTTCCTTTTCTCTTCCAGGCAGCACAGATGCCCCTAAAGAAAAAGTCCTCTGACTCCATGGATGCATCGACGTGTAGTAATGTAAGGACGTTTACCATGATGTCACATTTGATTTTGGCACAGACTGAAAATGAGTCCAGGTCTATCAGTAGTCTGGGATCAGATAACTGTGCCTATAGCACTGTGGTGCATTAAGCTTATCGCGTATGTCTTTTGGTGGCTGCGTGATAAAACCCATGTACCAACATACTGAGTCTCAGACAGAGGAAGGCACAATTTGATAACGTAAATAAAAAAACACAAGTAGCTGTTGATGTATGGTTCTGTTATTTTAGTTATTTTTGCCCCTTGCACTAATTTGGGCTTTTGTCTTCAATCCATGCAACCCACCTCTAGTCCATTAATTCCAAATAGGGCTGGGCAATATATCGATGTTATATCTATATCATGACATGACACGAGGTATGTTTTTTAGATATTTGATAACGTCATATCATATGATCATGTGATGACTTTTCCTGGGTTTAAAAGCCTGTTGCATTGATGATCACGTTTGTTATATTGAATACATTGTAAAATGCACTTAATATTATAATTTAATAGTATATATTAATTAAAACATCAATACACACATTTATTTTTAAGCCCAATTACTTGTGCAGAATTTGTTTTCCTAAGAAAAAGAACCAGGTATTATCAGAAAGCTATCAGGAAACAGGACTGCACGCAGTCATTGCAGGGCCCTCACGACCAATGCCTCAGCATTCTGACCTCTCCACTTTGAGAAATGTGCCTATTTTTGGGCAGTGCAGCAGTTCCCTGACCTCAGTTTTGACTCTGCAAAACCTGAATCTGTGCCCATTACTCTTATTTACATTTTCAAATTTCTAAAATTGTATAAATGTTCTCATTCTTTTATGTGCGAATTAAAAATGCATAAAAACATGCTAGTTGAAATCCACTTCATGCCTAATGAGCTTCTCTGTTCTCACTACAGGACACCACACCGTTGTGCACCCCCTCCCTCCTGGAGAGGAGGAAGTCCATGATCGTCAACGATGAGGATGTTGACGACGAGATCGTCGTTAAGATTCCGGCTGCAGAGAAAGATGAAGAGGGCTCCTCTTCTGAGGAGGAGGAGGAGGAGGAGGAGGAGGAAGGTGGTGATGATGATGATGAAAACTCAGAGTGCGAAGAACTCTCTGAAGAGGACACAGAGGAGAAGTGAACTGTGTTATTGTGGACTGAGGCTGTCGGAGCAGACGCATCAGGATTCCTGGAGAGAGATGGAACAGCTTTGAACTGTGATGAATCACAGTGTTTTTTTTGTGTGTGGAAATAACATTAATGTGTAGAAAGATAAGTGTCCACTGTAATTGTGAGGTGCAAGATTGTGAAGCATCATGAGCAATGCTCACAAATGATAAATCTTGGTCATGAGTCTGTTTTATGGGCAGCAGCTGTGCCTGGACTTGTTTGGAAAAAGGCACAAAGTTTTGCGTCCGTGTCTGAGCAGACGTTTCCTTTCAGCGCTGCAGTGTTGATTGAAAAAGGCAACGTTGCAGCAACATTTTCCTTTACTTTATAACCACACTCGCACTCTCTGAACGCCTGGTTGAACTTCCATGAATCTCATGGTCTTTAAAAATAAACATTATCAAAGTATATTCAATAAACTGAGTACATCTGTCTCATGTTAAGAAAAACATCCACAGTTTTTTGCGACTGCTCTAGTTGGAACAATACATTGACTTTGATGAATTCATGGTGTAGTTGCAGTCAATATGTATAGATTTGGGAGTTACAATTTCAATAAGCTTGAAAAAATTAAATCAAACTAAAATCTCTCACTTAAGTTGGAATCAAGAGAGAAAACAATCTTTCCATTTAGCTGCTACAGTTTCAGGGTCCTGAGTCACTGTTAATCTGTCAGGATAAAAAAGGACACAAACTTTATTTGTAGTGTCCATGCTTAGCTGCAAAGTCATGTTTTACAGTGACTGATCTGAGAAAAGTTCTATAATTCCATTTGCTTTGCTGACTCAAAGCTGCAACAATAGCTACATGAATGTATTAAATGCATATTGTTAATCATGAACACTTAAATTATTTTCAATATTGATTAATTTTTGGGCCACACGGTTGGTGTAGTCGTAAGCAGGTCGTCTTGCCTTTGCAGCAATAAGACCTGGGTTTCAGACATGGAATAAGGGCCTTTCTGCATGGAGCGTGTTTATTCTGTGTGTGTGTGAGTTCTCCGGCTCCCTGCCACAGTCCAAAAACATGCAATATAGGGATTAGGTAAATTGTCTGTGAGAGTGAATGATTGTTTTCTCTATGTGGACTCTTTGATGGACTGGTGAACAGTCCAGGGTGTACTCCACCTATTGCCCCATCTCAGCTGAGGTTGGCATAGTGCCCCCTGTGACCCTAGCGGAGGATGAAGTGGTAGAAATGGATGGCTTAATTTGTCTGAAATGGTTATGTTTTATTCAAAGATGGTGAAAGTGTGAATTCTGTATTTCATAAACCTTAAAGGGATGACAAATGTCTTCTAATTTCTTAAGTGTACAGGAGCAAAGAAAACCAGGGCATATTCACATGAGCTGAATCATAATGTGCTGAATCATAATGTGTTTTGATCGAGGAAAAACTCAAACCTGAAATTTATCTAAATCATTTTGTCATTGATTATTAATTGATAACAAATTGTTGCAGTCGTGTGTAACAAATACAGGTAAAAGGTGGTTAAAATATAATAGATACATAGAAAAAATATGATAAGGTACAATTAATATATGCAAACTAAACAAAGGGAGTCAAATTCACAGTGCACCTACTCCATATGTCCTGCAGGCGTCGCTACATGTCGAGTTTTCATGAAAAATCAACGGGTTCTTTTTTTCCACATTGCCATGCGACAGTTTTCCAAGTGCCAACATCATCCCTGGACCGAGTGCGCATGCGCTCGTCGATCCATTCTTGTCCTGCAGGCAGCATTCCGGGTGGAGAGAGTGAGAGAAAGAGCCATACGCCGGAGATTTGAAGCCGTATTCTGTGTTTTTATCGCAACTGAGACGAGTTGTGAGTCTGAAGCAGCTGCCGCGTCCCAGCAGGATATGGTGAGTGAAAGAGGAATGCTATAAATGCACCTCATCGCCTCCTGGACACATTATTGTCTTGGTGTTGCCTGCCTGTCTGTCTGTGTACTGACGTTTCAATTGAAAGGAAGGGCTTCGCTAGGGGCTAGCTTTAGCCTGTCCTCCCTTACACACCTACTGTGACTGTGACAGAGACAGTGCTAAAGGTTTAGCTGTCCGCTTCATTGGCAGACACAAAGGACAACATAGGGGGACGCTTTTGTTTTCACGACAGCGGTGTCTTAGTGTCTTAGTGTCTCACTGTCTGGAGGCTGCGTTTGGCTTGGCTGGAAGTGATGGCCAGGCTCGCAGGAGCTAGCTGGAGCTCAGCTAACGCTGCACAAAAGCGGAGGTTTGTGTTTATGTGCGTGTGTCAGGGATAGATAAGGTTGAGTGGCTTGTCAAAGGTCTGATGTAAATTGAACAAAGGATTGTAAAATTACATCATTATTTGATTTCCCTTGTCATTTTAGTCACAATTTAAGAGCCTTAAATAATTGTTTGAATACCCTCAATAATATAAGATAACATAGTATGTAATACCTCCAGGACTTTTTCATGGCAGACATTTTGACAGGTCGCTGTACGAAAATCACACGTGTAATTAATCAAATTAATTAATTAATTGTGGCTTTCTTGAGTTGATCAGAACCGTAATTCCTGTTATCAGTAACACCTGTGTTTCCTGCTAAAAGATGTTAGAAAGTCTGCTGTGAAAATGACCTTTGTCTGAAATGTATTTTTATGATTTAGTATTCAGATACACACGGAGTTGTATATTACTATACTGGTTATTAGTGTCAACAGATTTACTGCCTTGACTTTCTGCCAAACCATGTCAGAATATCTGCTGTGCAAAAGGCTTTTTGTTCCTGATAAATCTCCACACACACATATTATTGTAAGTTCATTGGTAAGAAATGAGAAGATCTGAAAATATTGTTTTTCTCAACATGACTTCACTAATAAGGGAAAGTGTTTTACACAGTATTATTGTCTGCCCCATTTCAAGACACACAGTACAAAACAAAGCCCCCCTCAGTATGTTGGAGGTTGTTTAAAGCAACACTATGTTGGACACCACACAAGGAAACAGTCTGGTGTAAAGTCACTAGTCACTCGTTTGTGTGTGTGTGTATGTGTGTGTGTGTGTGTCGCGTATAAAACGAAGTCACCGCAGTTTCACGCAGCCGTGCAGTGATGACTTTGCCCACGTTGGTACTTTTTTGTAGTGGAGATGCAACCTAAACCGCGCTGTGCCGAGGTGAGACCGCTTGGTTTTAACATTTGATTGTAATTGTTCAATAGTTCAATAGCTTCATTCATCAATTTATAATTTCTGTATAACAGACCGTTGTTACGTGTAACAGACTGTTGCTTGGGACTAATGACACGGAGAGCCTATGTATCAATGCGCAGAAGTCTTTTTCTATCAAACATTTTTATCAAAGTGTAACTTGTCGGAGACATCTTTGCCACAGTGGAATATTTTAATAATAATCACATAAACATATGTGTGGAGAAGGAGACAGTGTTCATGTTTTTAGCTCCAGAGCCGAAGCGATGGAAAACTTATCATAACCAACACACATGAATCCAGCTTCTGGCTCGAAGGGTTTTGGCATTTATTTGCCGACCAAACAGCTTCAACAGCTTTACACTGAACATACACTGCTCTGCTACTCCTGTCAGTCTCATTTCTATCCACTAAAAAGGTTTCTGTGCTGATACGTATGTATACAAGTGTTGCCGCCACTTACCTTTCACATTAGCATTACTCTGAGCACCGTCATACTCATCGTTAACTTGCGGTGACTTTTTAATGCTACTTCCTTGCAGTAATGCCACATAACCCGGACCAGGCCACAGTGTAAAGGAATAAAAATGTATTTACTTTAGGAACATACACTGATCCTATAGAGACTGAGTATATGTTGCTAACAATGTTTGCAGTTCAAACCCCACGTAAACTAAAGGACTATTATTTTGCTATGAGGAAGCAATATGATGTTTTCCTAATTACTTTATTCCTAATAACTCTTAAATCAATACTTTGTTTCTATTTGTTTTCTTTATAAGAAGCCATGTAATAAGTGGGACACCATCCAGTGGAGTGGTTAATGTAATGATGATCTTCTTCATTGGTTCAGAATGCACTTGTTGTATATATTCAGAGAAGTAGACCTACTGCCCTAGCACTTGTCAGTAATGGAACATGGTTCAACCAATTTTTATAGTCGTTGTCGTCGTTGACGACGATTAATCGTTGCTAGTGCACATCAAAACATCAAGCCAGAGAAAGTCATTATGAGGGAGGAGCTAAATATATCAAGCATAATTTTGTCAGAAGCACATTTGTACAGGTACAGGTTCACAGCATGCTGAGTTAAGACAGTGGTTCTCAATTATTTTCTGTCATAGAGGACAGAATTTTTTTCACACCCCCCCGAATTGAAATACTATTGAGAACCTGATAATATTTATTTATTTAAATTTATAAACCACTATATGAGTTGTCACGCCCTGTGACAACTCACCCACACCTTACCGTCCGCCCCAATATTTGAGCTGCTAACAAGATGCGTTTAAGAAATCGTGTAAATTTAATCTGTTTTACAAACATCATTTGAGAAGACATAATATTTGAAATCAAAGTAGGCTTTTTATAATCAATGGAATAATGGAATATTTATGCCCATCCCTACTACTGATTGGTGTCCGAGCTGATATAAAGCATTCTTTATTGCAGAGTAATTTGACTCTGGGGTGAATGCCAATTGTTTTTATTCTCATTGCATAAAAAAGCCAGATGATGGCGGGAGTTAGTGGTTTTTCTGACCAGTGGAAAAGGGGCTCAAACTGCTTTGGCAGTGCTTCTCATCACTGGCAGCTGTTGCTCAGAAACACTAGCCTTATTCACAGTTTAGGGAGAACTACATGGCAGACATGTGTAGTGCACATATGTAGTCAAATTAATTCATGGTGCATGCTGGCTCACTGTCATACTGTCCTGACGACATGAACTGAACCAAGACATTTAAGACAATTATTTTTACGCCCACACATGTTGCTGCTGTGTATCTGACTCCTAGCCATGGTGACTGTTGTGCTGCTGCAGCACATACAGCAGCCTCCACTCTCCTGCTGAAGCCTCTCACCAGATGTTTGGAATGTGGTGGCAAGGATTTGCTCTCATTCAGTTATAACAGCATTAACAAGGTTTACCACAAATGTTGAGCAATAAGGGTTGGTCACAGCTAGCTTTCCATTCTAAAGCTGTTGGGTGGGGTTGAGGTCATGGCTCTGTGCAGGCTAATGAAGTTCCTCCATACCAATCTGGCAACTGTATGTATGGACCTGACTCTGTGCCCCCCCTGCATTCACTAATGGTACTGACCGCAATAGATAAGACGTTTGTCGAAAGATAGCTGAGATTACTGATAGCAACTCTAATATCTTTGGGTTTAAATTTGTTTTTTTTTGCTGTTCCGACATTTTAATTCAAATAAACATTTGCAAAAGTTGCATAATAAACCACAATGAAGTAGTTATATACAGCCTAACAGTTTGAATGCATATCAGGCTAATTCTGGTGAATTAATTGTATTTTAAATTATTATAATATTTAGGGATGCACCGATATGAAAATTTTGTCCGATATCGATAAAATTACCAGTTTCTGAGATGAATAAATTTTGAACTGACTGAAAATCAAGCAAGCTGAATTTTAATATAGAATCACGCTGACATTTTCTCTCCTCTTTAGTTCAACACACCACAGTCCTGTGCTGTGCCTGCGTCAGTGACACTGTCACATGCCCAAACAAATGCCGCATGGCCTCCCCCTCCTGACACACATACACAAACTGCAACTAGACAGCTATAAACATCGGTTGTTAAAATTGGCGCAGTTTTACTCATCGGACTGATGCTGATATGTTAAAAAATTACAAACATCGGCCGATACCGATGTTAATGCCAATATATCGTGCATCCCTAATAATATTATTACCTTTACACTAATGTTGTTTTAAATTTGAATGAGACAGTGAACTGACTCTCACATTGTCTATTGTCTCTTCTACTCCTCTAGGGCTCTTCAGAACATGACATGGATTTCTAAGCTCATCCTCTTCATCCATCTCCATTTACTGCTGTACCTCCTCCTCGACTAAACCACCTCTTCCAGCCCAGCTAAAGCGGTTTGGCTCTGACTCCTAAGAAGAGGGGGAGAAAAAAAACCTAAGTGGGAGGGTGTAGTAAACTTCCCCCAGCTGCTGTGCAGACACACACATGCTGCATTACTGCCATTCCCCAAGCCCTGCTCCATCCATCCAAAGGGCACGGCCACTAGCTTGCTAGCCAGCTAGCACTTGGCACAAAAACAAGGCCTGTCCTTGGGTATAAAAGAAATACAAGCTGACTGTGTACACTTGCCCCTTTTTCTTTTTCCTCCCTCTTCTGGGTCAACCAGTCCCATACACACCAACTGAGACTCCTTTTGTTTAACTGTCATTCCCACTGCTGTGAGCAGTGGAAGATTGCTCGTATATAGTCACTCATTCAGAGAGGCAGACTGAAGAGGCTGGGGAGAGGTGTTTACCAGAGGTCTGGATGATGGAGCCCAGCATGGAGAACTGCCTGGCTCAAGTCCTGCAGAAGGACATGGGCCGACGACTGCAGGTGGGACAGGAAATCATCGATTACATTTTGGACAAGGAGAAGTCTCATGACTTGGAGCAGGATCAAACAGCGCTGGACAAGATGGTTGATGGCATTGCCAGCTCCTGGGTCAACTCCAGCAACTTTAAGGTAAACTCCACTGATGAGGCAGAAAGCATGGGATGATGGGGTATTGAGTGGCCACATTCACACAGATAGATAATATCAGTATATATTGCTGCGCCCACTCATTGTTGACTCTCTGAAAATATCTTTAGTGAACAAAGTGTGAAAAGAAGAGTGTGACTTATGCTTTTATTTTAGATGACAGGTTTAGAGTAACTTAAAATGTCAACCATTGGATAAGATCTCTGGTTCAAAAGGGGGCTATTGTTTGTAGATATACCACTGGCTTGTACCTATAAAACAACACATTTTAAGTTTTATTGCTAAGAGCAACGTGTAAACAGTTGAGTTCCTGTAGAACTGTAGAACCATATAATGGTTTCTGTTTAGTTTGTTTACGGAGGAATTTCCAGTTTTCCTGATTGTTGCTGTGCAGGCCAAAGCACATCATGTCATTGCTTTGCTTCAGCATGGCTCACATTCGTATCCTGTGATTGATTGTGCTTTTTATTTTGGAGTTAAATCTGGGACACAGATTTATCTCACCCTGGATCGTGAATACATTCACATTTCTTTCACTATCCAGCCACTGTTTGCCTTCTCTGCCACAACTGCGAGAACACATTGTTTACCAAAGCCCCAGTTTTCATGTTGGGATATGCTGCTCTTGCTTTGTTTGTTTGTGTTTATGTTTGTGTGTGTGTGTGTGTGTGTGTGTTTGTGTTTGTGTTTGTGTGTGTGTGTGTGTGTGTGTGTGGCCTATATACTGTAGCACAGTGAGGGTGAGGAAGACTTGAGTCTCTGCAGTCACTGTTCTGTGGTGCTGAGGTGGGCTGTTTCCCTTTTTCATGCTGCAAATGACTGTTTTTGCTGTCTGAAGTGTGACACATACCTGAGAGAAATGGTGATGAGAGGCCAGGAAGAGTTTGAAAGCAAAGAAGAGAAGGCTTAATTGGATCTGGCCTGGTTACAGTTTAGAGAAGTTTCTGCTACATTTGCAATATGTTTTAATCTTGTGTGTTGGTAGGGATCGGTGATGGTAGGTTGTAGGTATCGGTCCGATATTGGTCAAATTCACTGGATTGGATAACAGACAACATCATTTTAGCTGAGTCATGTTGTGGGCTGTTTATTTCTTCTGCATGGGAGAAGAGGATTTTTTATACAGTTATAGAATCATGTCTTTGTAATTGATTACTATGGTGAGCACAAGTTTAGTATAGTTTAACAGGTTTAAAATGACTGTATCGGTATCTGCAGATACTCAAGTTTGTGATAACGGTATCGGACATGAAAAAGTGGTATTGTGCCATCCCTAGTTCTTGTTTTGTCATTTATCCTATTAAACACTTTGAGTTGCATGCTTTTTATGATTGATGCTATCTAAGTCAAGGCTGATTAATTGATTGATTGAAATGAAGGGTGTGGTGAGGGGTCACATAATCAACAGGGCTCAGATCTAATTCCTCTACTCCACTCCGAGTCACTGCACCTGCTCCTACACTACTACATTTGTTTTCCTAGCTAGCTGAAATATTTTTGTCCCTCAAATATTGGATTTAAAAAAAACACACAACATTGACTCTTTGACTAAAATTCCTAAAGATGATTAAATGAATTAGATAAGAAGAACAGAAATAAGAGCAGACTCCTGCTGTGAGGCTGCAGGTGCTGAGGAAGAGAGACGGTAGAGGACTGCTGCTAAATTGTGAAATTGTCGCATCTCTACATGTTATCAGAGCATTTATGTTAATATTCTGTACAAACCGTGACACATTTTACATGATTTAAAAATTTCTGAACACTTAGTGACTTTTAATTACTCAAATTTGGTGAGGTGGTTACTAACACATCTCCCTGTGAGGTTTACAGGGACTTAAAATGTTATTAAACAAGTGTACCTTCTTTTTTGTGTTGTTAGTTAGCAGAGAGAGAGAGAGTGAGCGAGCAATGGATTTGCTCACCATAAATGGATGTTTTTTGTGAGTGTGTATTGGGGGGTGGGGGGCAGCTTTAATAGTAGGCAATTGTTTGAAGAAGGAGCTTTACAGCAGTCTTTCTTTCGCACTCCACTTACCTTAACATCTGTGAAGGATTGAGTCCAGCAACAGTCTGCTTGCTTTGTCACACACAGTTTTTGTTTAGATAACTTAGTATTGCACTGCCTCAGTGTGGAGGAAACCAAATCACTCCGTCTGCTCCTCCTTCCTATTGTATCCTTGACTGGAATGAGAACATATTTTCAAGTGAACAACATGTTTCAAGAACAATGTTTGTATTTTGTACACTGACACTCACATTCTTGCTCAGCTGTTCAAACATGAAAGCATGTTCATTATAAGAAAATACATTCGTACATCCTTTTCAACATCTCAAACTTGAGTGCAGAAGAAGGGTAGTTTGGATATAGATTTGGTTTCATGAAAACCTTTAATTTTAGTTGTCATACTTTTGTCAATAAATTATGTTGTCTTTAAAAAAAAGAGGGACAAACATAGTCTGAAATGAAGTGTCAAACATAAAAGTGTAGGTTTCAATGTTGCTGACTTCTTAAATGCCACTCACCTGACTTCCAAATAATCTCTACACACGTTCCAATGCCTCGGAGGAAACTTTGAAACAGGAAAGTGGGCTTGTTTTAAATAAATGATTATTCCAGTAAATAAACCAGTTGTGGTATGTAGGGATGTCCCGACACAACTTTTTCACTTCCGATACGATACTGATGTTACAGTGTTGAGTATTGGCCGATATCGATCCTCGTCTCAGAATGAACTAGCGTGGTGCTAATGGCTAGCTTGTGCTCGCTCTGCGGCTTCGTAGCCTCTGATTTCAGAGGTTAAAGAAAAATGTTTACCCTCTGAAATAGCAGTAGCACACACACGCTGTTGTTGTGATCATGTGGGCTCTACATGCATCCAACACGCAGAGCCCAAGTGATCACAACGGGCACTGCTGGATAGAAGTGCTGGAGTGGAATGGACTGCTTGTATCGGAGTGCTTATATCGGAGATTTTACTAGGGATAACCCTATCGGGACATCCCTAGTAGTATGTCAAAAAGTAGAGAAAGAATGGTGGAGCAGAAAGTTTAAATATTACTGATTATCTCAATGAGGCTACTTGTGAATGTCATTATTTTATGTAAATGTGTTTTCGAATAGGAAACTCTTGATGCAGTTGTCATATTCCAGTGTGACCTCTCTCTGTATGTTCCGTCTATCTCAGGGTGTGCTCCAGCTGCTTAATCAACTCATGTCTGCCTAACGATTGGTTCATTACAGAGGTGGGACGCTGTTGAAGGACACCAGGGAGGAGTGGCATGCTTGTCAGAAATGCACAGAATTAATTATTAATTAAGAGTTATTTTTTTTGTTACATTTATGAATAATTCCATAATTACCTTCTTAATTACCTTTTTTTGAGAGAAATACTAGGGATAGGCATTTCTAGCTAAAAATGGTGGTCGCATACAAACACTGATAATATTGCACTCTCGCTCTCATCGTTTGCATTACACTTGTTTTATTTCACTACAGCATGTGATTGTTGTCTGTTTTTCTATCCGTTCTCTCCTCTTCTCGCTCTGTTGCATATGAAGGTACAATAACACACACACACACATATTATTTTACAGATTTCTTCGTGAGGACACTCATAGACTCATTCCCTAGCTTAACCCTGAACCAGGTCTTAACCCTGAAAAAGCCCTGAAAAGTTGTGAAGACCAGCCAAAATGTCCTCACAAAGATAGCTTTGAAACTAAATTTGTCCCCACAGGATACAACATGTACGCATACACACACACTCACTCAAGTGATTCCACCGAGTGTAATGGTACAGTACATTTAGTTTTGCGTTTCCATTAATAGTAGTACCAAAACAACCGGTCCCAACTGTTCCATTTTTCGGTATCCTTCCCTTGGGGTACCAGAGTAATGGTGCGGTACAGGTGGAGCTAGATCCACAACAATCAGCTGATTGGGCAACAGAAAGAAAAAAAGCTGCTGGATATCCTCCATTGTCCGTTGTGTTGTTGTCTGTCGTGTAGCGTTCAATGTCATTGTTTGTTGTCGGCACACAGGTACAACGTCATGCTATGTAACTTGCTGACTCGGCCTTCGGGCACAGCCAGCCTACAAGTAAAGTCAAAACACAAACCTAACCGAGGGCTTTACCATTCCAAACCACACCACACCATACTGTACCAAATCAGAATCAGAATCAGAATCAGAAGAGCTTTATTGCCAAGTACGATTTGCACATACAAGGAATTTGTTCTGGTGTCATTGGCGCATAACAAGCATACAAAATTTTCTAATTGGTTGTGACATGATGGAAACATGGCTTAATAGTTACTCAGGTAAATGGTGTATAAAATGTTTCTAAAAACTAAAGATGGACTTACCTTAACCATTGAAAACAAGGTTGACGCATGTATCAATGTTCATAAACAACCTTCCACTCATTATGCACCTGGTATTTTAGATTAAAAATAAATTACAAAATGGTTGTTTAGTGTAAAAATAACATGACCTGTGGACTCCACTTGTTTAATCATTAATTAAAAATAAACCTCCCATTGCAGAAATCTGTATTATGCTCATCCCTTCAATTGCAATCAAAAACAATTGCAATTGTGGCAAAGATATAAAGAAAAAGAGCATTCCTCTCTTCTTCCTGGGTTTTATGTATGCAGTACTGCCAATCTCTAACAGGAAGCCCAGCACTGACTTGAATTTGGGCTTCCTCCCACTGTCAATCAAGCTTGTTTCACAGATTTCAACAGATTTCCTTTGTGGCACATGAGGAACATGGCATATTTTATATGGTGTGTATGGAAAAACCTTCACAGCCAGAAAAGATAACAATAATGAATGTTTGATGGACATATTCACTCAAACATTATGGTGCAAGTGCAACTAAGGGGATTTCTGACCAGGTATATCTTGTGTTGCTGCTACAGGACCACAAAACATCAAACAATAAACAAGGATGTGATTTGCACTTCACTTCCTGTCTTTCTTTCCTTACCCTCTCCTGACTCTACGACCTCAGTTTGGCTGTTTTAGTAAGCATCCATCATGTCACCTCCTCGTTCCATCATTTTCATCTCTCCCTCTGCCTGTGCAGAGGTGAGCCTTGCAGCTGAATCGATGCAGCATGGCTGGACTTCTATCTTAGTTGGAAGTAATGCTTCAGACAACCTGGTGCCACCTGTGATTGTCTTCAGCCATGTCTCTGCTGTGTGGCCTGAGCAGGCCACAAGGGAGACGTTTACCGATGTACAGTCCACACTGAAACTAAGATTCCCCTTAATTGTGTTGTTGGTTTAATATAGGGACTTCTGGCCATCAGTATATACTCCGTGACCCATAATGACATTTTTAGAAAGTTCTGCAAGATTCTTCAAAACATTTAAAAATGAAATGTGTGGTGTTAAAAATACTGTCCACTAAATCATGTCATTTGAGCAGAAATGAATCGTCTGTCATCCATCACCACATGATCAGTGTTTTCTTGGGTGGTGGCTGTGGCAGAATGACTGAACATTGGGTCACCCTGAATTCAGCAGCTGATAAAGCTGGAGCATCATCCTTTAATGTTTGCGACAATGTCAGCATTAATTTCCTTAGAAGCTAACCTCATTTCTGCATGATTTGTGGTCTATGTAAATATAACTTATTGGATTTTACATTATATTCTATTAGAATATGGAGTACTTATTTTCTGTTATGTGGTAATGCACCATCATTTGTAAGTATTACTTAGTCAGTATTGAGTTGAAGCTTGATTTAAGAAGATTATTTCAAAAACATTAAGCTGTCAGAAAAATTACTCTGGGCCCATTACACAGCAGCCATTTTGACATTTAAGCAGGAAAAGAACAAGTGATACTGATCATATTAGTGTTGGATTTGTTCAGTTCTTGTACATAGGGACAGTGTGACAGGAAATCAAAATACATACTGTAACCTTTCAAAATGGTTGCAAAATAAAGGGGTCCATAACAAATCTTTCAGCCTTAATTTAAGCAAAAATGACAGGTGATTACATGATCGATTAGTTGATCAATTCTAATATACTGCTATTTATTTGTTTTTTTTTTATCCTATTTCCAAACAAAAACACCCAACTGCTCTGATTTCAGCCACAAACACTAAATGAGATCATTTGAAGTTTCATAGATTATGAAAAGAGTTGTGCATGTGATCTGCTTTTGAAATGGAATCATTTACATTACATTATGTTATTTTATTTGGAACACATCAGCAACGTTGGTGTGTGTGTGGCTTCAGGCAGGATTGACCAGCAGCTGATGCCATCAAAGTCTGACCAGACCTATGTCAAAACACTGGGGCAGCTAAATGATGACACTTTGATGTTGTGCCCACAAAGGCTGCTTCTGCTGCCCTGCAGTGGAATATGATGTCTCAGCATGACATTGTACTGTTACAATGGCAACAAATTAAGTGCTTACATTTGTTAACTGCCACATATAACATAGCTAAGTCATGTGCCTATGAGAATATGCATCATCATTCACACTTTGTCCAATCTTATTTATTGGCCCTGTGTCTAATCAAAGTCCTATAATATAAATAAATGAAAGTGAATCTGTGTGAATTATACTGTGTGAATGTGAAGCAATAACTAGTATGCCTTCAGCAAACAGCAGTGTTGTTGTTGTTGGAAATGACACACCCATTTCACTGGTGGCTTTACAGTGCTGCTGCAGAGTGAGGGTTCTTCTCTTAAAGCCCTGTTATGCTTCCGCGCACGGGTCGCATTGCGAGTCACATTGTGCGTCGCATATTGCGGACCCTGGTATACTCGCACGTCAGGGTCCTGTAGTATAGTAGTATACCATTGGGTGGTGGTACAAGTCTGGACACATGGAATAGGACGCAGTCCTACCAAAGAAGAAGAAAACAATGCTATAGCTCCCTTGGACATGTCTGGTTAGAACGGTTCACAGCTGAAAGGCCCCTCAGGCAGGGTAGTCGGGGTGTCAGTGGGTTTGAGGGTCGCCAGATCCAGGCTCGGATGACTATTCTTGGTGACTACTTCTTCTATTGTTGAAATGTTTTTTCCACTTGGTGAGTGGGTCTTAATACTCCACCTACTGGTGGGGCGGAGAGTCAGTTCGTGCATGTGCTGTCCATACGCGCTCTTTGCGCATGGTTGATGATGCAATTTGCGTCATGCGTACGGTGTGCATTGGGTCCATGCGTGCTGTGCCAGGGCCTTTACTCTTCCCTTACAAACTGTCATTGATGAGTACACACAGGAGCTTGCAGAGAACACTTGAATCCAGGGCCACAATGATTAATCGTCTAATCTAATTTCAACTAACTTTATAATCAATTAATTGGTTTGGGTGTTTTTTAATAATTAAAACAAGTCCATACTTTTTCAGCTTTAATGTGAATTTGTTCTGGTTTATTTGCTCCATATGACAAAGAAATCATTAAAACCAAATGATTTTGGTTTGCACACACTTGACGAAAAATTATAATTTCCAGGTGAGCTGGAGACCTGGTGAGAATGACAGACTTGTGTATGAGGTGCAACAGGTCAGAGCTGCTGTATCTCACACACAAGTCGGGCCCTGAGATTAAGAGTATGCTGTGAGGCACAATGTGGTCCCATAAATACCTCAAGTACATGTGCTGTGTAAGGTTTGGTCTTTATACAGCAAATCACAAGACAGTAATCCTGTATAGACAGTGGGCTATAATGAATTCTGTGCCTCTCCTTGCTGACTTCCTTGATCAATAGTAACTTTCATTTGTTGCATTAGGACATTGTTGGGGTGGAAATAAAGTGTGTGAATGTTTGCACTCTGTCGTAACTACATCAGCTGAACCATAACAGAGCCTCTGTAACCTTTGACCAGAATCACCTATGTGCCAATCAGCCTCAGACAGCTGAATGTGTGTGTATATACAAAAATACACATATACTGTATTTACAGAAGGCCACCCATCTCACCTTGTGGGATGTGTAATCTAATGGTTACATTACAAGCTCACATGCACTGACTATCTGTTCTCAAGGTAAATGTCAATGTCCACTTCCATTGGATGTTTCAGCTTGAAGGGGAACTTTGGAGCTTAAGCTGTCATGGTCCCACATTAAATATTAATCCCAAACCCTGCACAGCCTGTGAAAGCTGAGATTTGTGCAGAGCTCAGAGAAAAGCTGCAACATATGACATTCTAAAATACAGGGAAAAAAATGGATTGATAAATGTGTGATTCTAACTGTCTGTGCATGGTTTAGTCTCGCCCTCAGATTGTAAACTGTGGACCAGGAGCCATGCAATCATATGACCAACAAAGCACAGTAAATATTTAACACAATGAAAGCACTCTGGCATGTCCATGGGCATGTTGTATGTTTTCCAGGTGCTACACATCCGCCTTTTTTTCCTCAAGGTGAATGTGGAACAGTGATAAATTAAACAACAATCCATCAGTGAGTTATAAACTATTAAATGTCAACTTTTGATAATCAATTGGTTTGAGTGTTTTTTTTAAACATAGATTCTTTTATTTCGGTTTCACAGATTCTTACATTTGAATGTTATGGTTTCTTTGCTTGTCTGTGGCTGTAAACAAAGTATTTTTAGTTTGAGAACAAAGGCCTTTTTGAGGTCTGTAAAACAGACTACCAACTAATCTCCCAATCAATAATAGAAAGAATCATGAACTGCAGCCCTGATTTTAAATAAGTCATAAAATTACATTCCACATTTTTTGGAATTAATATGTATAATTTATATTAATATTAATAAAAAGAACAGACATGTCATATTGTTGTAGCTGATCAGTGTATATAGTGACTATAGGGGTTAGTGCCAGTGATAAAAAATGTTGGGGGGTATTTTAATGAAAAGGAAAAGCACCACACGAATCAAAAGGAAAAAAAAAAAGACATGAATCGATGTGGTGGGGGATTGATTAGATATTGAGAGAGAGAGAGTGAACTGAAAACAGTGAAAATATTGAGGATTATATGAACTCTGTAACTGAACTGAGGAGTAACCCGGCAGAAACTTGGTCTCCCTTCATCCTTACTTACTCTCTCTGAATGTAGCCTGTGCTTTCTGCCATGTTTAGATATTCCTTTGTATCTCACCGCCACTGTGACTGTCTGTCACCGACATCAGCGGTAAATCCCCATTTCCTGATGATTATTTCTCCAGCCACTGCCAGTGAAATTCTGTCACTGACTGAAGTCATAATCTGCTCTTATTAGATCTGCTCGACTAAAGACTTTACCTTTTTTTTCTTGTTTGAGCAAGCATTTTCCTGTATCTAAATTCCATGTGTCTCTATGTACACATGTTATTTGATGCAAGGAATTGTTTTACAATTATGAAGCAACATGAGTGAAATCTACTTTTCCTGGTTTCCGGTTTCTTTCTCCCCAAATCCTCTATGTAAATGTAAACTAAATGCAACTGGTTTGGCAAATAATATTTACAACTGTCTGTCATCCACTCACTGGTTTTAGGGTAGTAACACTGAGATCAACTAGGGGGGCAATAATATGCCCACACTTTATGAGGTAACTGATAAAATGAATCCATTAGTCTCACATGGTGTGTGGATATGATACAAGTAATTGTTGTTTTACATTGAAGACGATTCACAGTGATTCTCAGCTGAATCAGTAGTGTAAGAGTTTGCTCATGGAGAGGAGGTAGGGACAGAGATCTGACGGAGACACCGTCTACTGATCCTCTGTCCCATCAACAACTCCATTAGACTGCACAGGATAAGGAATTGCACTGACATTCAGTCTGCATATAACTGATGAGGAGGAGGAGGATTGCTGAAGTTGTGTGTGTTGAGCAGATTATCGCACATTATTATCATTATTATAGCCATGCAGTATTATCTTGTGGCCAAATGCCACCAGAGGGGCTCCGTAAAATGTGTCATTATCATAAAAAGAAAATCTAAATTAAAATGACCAATAAAAATATAATGGAGTTTTTACACCTAAAAAGCTTGCTGTGGAAAGGCAGAAATGGAGACCGTTGGGAATGATGACAGGAAATGCTTGCTTCTAGTTTAACATTGGCCATGTGCATGCCCAGTGTTCATGAACGACTGTGGGATACATCTGAATGCGATAAAACAAGATTTAACCACAAAGGGTGCAATTACACTGACGTGATTTTAAAGCTATTGTCATGTGATTTGCTAGCTAGAGTGGAGCAGTTGGCTAAAGTTGGAGGCTGTACAGTGGCTTTAGGCTTAATTAAAAAAAAAAGAGGACGCTTCCTCATGCCAGGTATTCTGCAGAACCTGCCTGTCTACTGTTGCTACCACACTGACTAATCATCATAAGTTTGACTGTGTGTGTGATCTAGGTATTACTCATGTACTCGTATTACTTAGGGAGGGCAACTGGCATGTACGTGTCTCAGATAGTGTATAGTCATGCATTCTGTATTCTCCGAGAGATGGCGCTGCTTCAGGTGTCGTCTTTTATCGGTCTTCTTTGGTAACACTGTGATACACATGATAGGTTCAAAGCACCGTTTCTCTCACTGTCATTGGCTTGCCTGTCAAAATGTGGATGAAATTAATTCTATCAAGTGTATCTTGTTTTATATGGAGGAAAAGTTCTATTGGATTATATATCGTTATTGTTATTGTTTACTCTATATAGTCATGAGACGCATCATTGTATCTCACACAGAAACACAAACTGAAATGCAAACTGAAATCCAGTGAGTGGTCTCCCAGATATCATGCCCACATGCAATACTTTTTGGTGCGCATCAGAAAGTATCCTGTGCGCATGAGAAACGTTTCATTTTTTTTCTCCCATGTCCCTTTTAGGGGCTCTGTATAAATGTGACTGGACCTGATGTAAGTAACAATATTGTCCCACCTAAGCTGTACCAACTTCCTCTGTATGTAGGAAGCCATTAGCACATTACAAATATAAAGGTATAGGTCTTTTTAAACTTGCCTCAGCTCTGTCTTCCTGTGTGTTTATGTCTGATAAAAATAAAACCGGCAGGATTGATCAGCTGAGCGTCTGTGTGCGACTTTGTGCGACGTTGTGCTCTCTTTTCATCAGAACACTGGCCTTGATTGTATGTGCGTGTGTGTCTTAGCTGGACTGCATGCTGTAAGCACTGTATGCAGTATATGCATCAACCAAACATTTTAATGTACCTCTGTCTCCATTTGAAGGAGTTTAATGTATGTCAGAGTAAATCGAATCTTTTAGCTCCTGCTTCTACACGTTGTGCAGCGATAGTTGTCCTCCAGACACTGTAAACACACATCCCCCTTCTCTCCATGTCTTGGGTTTTATTTGAACTCTCTTACCCTCACAGCTCACTGCTCAAACACTGCATCACTGTGTCCACACCGATAATTCGCCCATGGAGAGTGAGTTATACAAGTTCGACAACACATAACTCATGCTTTACTTTCTTCAATCACTGTAAGTTTACTCAACAACTGAGGCCTTTGCAGCCATATGTTGTCCATTCATTCTGTTGGGAGTTGAGGAGTGAAGTTATTTCAGTGCACAGAAATCAAAGCATATCAGTGTATTCGACTCTGTCTGTAATCTGTAATCAGTGATTTCCACATTACAAGTCAGTTTAGATTACCATCTAAAAGATTTATTATTTATTATGATATTTATTTATTTCTATTAAACCAGCCTTCTGGTTTGAAAAGTGGGGGGTAGGAAGTAGCAGTTAGCCACCAGAGGTTGACTCTGCTGGTTGCAAAAATAACTCTGATTGAATGGAAGAGTGTAGTTCTTACTTGATTTAACATCAGTATTCATTTTCCTATTAGTTAACGGTCTCATCTGTGTGTGTTTGCAATGGTGCAGTGATGCTTTGTTGCACTTTAAAAGCCTGACATTGCTGGTCAAACATGAATCTGTAGGCTTCTTAATGGGATCTTCTTTTTGCAACCGAAAGGCTACGTTCATTTTATACACAGTTTATGGTTATTTTAATGTAAAAAAACTCTGTTGTTGAATGGCATATTTCTATCATAAAAGTCTCTCTTTCTGCATTCCGTGTCTCCAGAGAGTTGTGCACATATTCCACTTGTGCATGTATGCTCACAGTTCCATTTTATTTTAATATTTCATATTAATAATTATGGTCCATGTTGGTCTGGTGCTCCACGATATTTATTTGATATCATCAAACTTATATGTAAACACATTTGTATTGTCCAAAAATGCTGCTTTCTCATAACCCAGGGTTAAAATTATTTTACAAGAACCAATTCCAGTGCATATGAATCCTTTGAAACATTATTGTATATCATTCTTACATTGATATTATATAAATATAACAATCATAAAGCCACAGCACCTGGTTAATCCATCACTAATGACTTTGAAAATAAATGCTACTAGCATTTAAACCCCATCACTTAATTGACGATTCCCTGACAGTAGTGCCGTTCCTGAGACGCCACATGACCGCGCTTTGGTGTGACGACACACCATAATACGTTTTTTTCTGGACTTTTTATGGCCTTTAGGAAGGTTTTACAAATATGAAACTCCATGAATTGAAAATATAGAATATAAAGATCTATAAATGCCTATATCAAAGTCTCAAGTTGTCCCAGTTTTACAGGCGTCTTTTGTTGCAGTACTACGAGTGGCCACTGGAAAAAATTGTCTTCAACACAGAGGGGACGGTGCTCTATCCAGTTCTTATAATACGTCAATGGGATGACATCATAAGCGGTGCTTCACCCAGTTGTACTTGCTTTGACACTGGTTGGTGTTTCTCCCAGAGCTATTCAAATTGACTCATCAAAACAGGTGTCTCTGGTTCACCTCTGTCACCTGCTTGTTTTACCTGCAGTGCTTTTGAATTTAGTGCAGTTGTGCCTAAAAAATAAAACCCCTGCAGGATGTGTATTACAGAAAACTGATAGCACAGTGTAGAGGCTTTATTAAGGAAAGCAAAACCAGTCTTTCCTGATTAACACACATCCTGCAACAGACTAGTCCTGAGGAAATGCTTGGAGCACCATCTCAGTGGTGGTTACTTAAGGTTGAGGACACAAACTGTATTTATTCTTTTAAATATATATATATTTTTATCCCATTGCATGACCAATGATGATCACGATGATAAGAGCTTACAAATGACAGCACTTTGACATTAGCATTAGGTGACACTGCATCTACTGTCATTTAATGTCAGTTTTTGTGGGGCTTTGTGCATTTTGATTGTGACAATGTTCACTTGACTTCCCATTGTAAGGTGGACAGTTTTACTGTCTGGTGAAATGATATTGTGGGTTGTTGTTGTTGTTGTTTGTCTCTGACATGAGCTTTATGACACAACATTTAATTGATAGATTGATTATTAATCAATTACTCAATTTTTTTTACTCTTTAATAAATAAAATAAAGGTTTTAGATTTTTCAACGTGAATAGTTTCTGATTTCACTGCACCATATAACAGAAAATCATTAAATCTTAATTTTGGTTTGTGGACAAAACAAGACATTTGAGGGTTTTTTCAACACTGTCTGACATATTATGGACCAAACGTTAAATCGAATAATCGAGAAAGTAATCAATAGGTTAATTAGTTATGAAAATAATCATGAGTTGTAGCCCTACACAAGACTAAGATCAATTAACATCTACTCAAAAATAACAGTAGAAATACGTTTGTTTACTCCATAAAATGTCATGCTGTCTGATGTTTGCTGAGTCATCATGTCACCATGACCGGAGCACAGACAGCGTCTGACAGAAATACAGTATGAAATACATGTGATGCAGGCGGCAATCAGCGGTGCTGTCCCTAAATATACCAGACTCCTCTGTTAAATATTGAGCATATTTCCCTATGCTAGTGTAAACGCAACTTAACCGTGGCGAGTTGAGCCGGTGGAAACATGCCATAGGATTAGTTTGTGTCTGACAGGGTGGGGGTGCCGATGGACGATGACATCATCCATCCCTAACCTATAGTTGTTACTGTGACATCCTGAGTCTCTCTGTCTCCATATCCACATGATTTTGTTCACCACCTTTGCTTTGCTACCACTTTAATTCAGAGAATGTTCTCCTCTAAAAAAAAAAAAGAAAAGGCAAAATGAAGGTAGCCGTAGTGGACCTCTGTTGTGCCCTCTCAACCTCATTTAGTTAGTATTGTACTTAAGGCTATATAAACCTGTCAAATAGAATTAAACTATGGTAGTTTCCCCTACAAAAGCTGATACAGTATTTTGTGTTTATCAGTGTTATTTTTTACACTGTGGTCAACTTCTGCTGCTGTTTTTAGTGTCATTTGCCTGTGGCCACTGGGACTCATGAGCACCTCAGTGTCCCGTGTCTCTACCACACAGCTGGATGAGCTGGGTGAAACTTTTTTAAATGTTGGGTTCCCAGAGGCTTTGGATATCAAAGCTTGTGTCTCACATCCCCCAGATCTCCCCAGATACATACATTTATACCAAGTTGCTGTCATAACATTCACTCAGATTTTGACAAGAACGAGCATCAGGCTTGATATTCCTGTAACCCGGTGGATAGGGAGAAGTGGAAATGTTTGAAAAAGAGAGCCCCTTGCATGACGAGAGTTCAGTCATTTTGTTGAGCAGGATATTTTAGGTTTTTGTGTCTCCAGTGTTTCCATTTCTCTAGTGCGAGCTTGACCGTCCGCAGCTTCCAGTTACCAAGAACATAGTTTCTCTCTGCAGGTGTCAATTTTCAGAAGAAAAAGGCACATGGGTCAATCCTCTGGTCCCCAGCTGACCACTGAGAAAGTACTGCTCCAACCCCAGTGTCTGAAGCATCCACTTCCCCAATAAACTGTCAAGTACTGTAGTAAAGATGAGACTAGGGACAGAAGTGAAACAGCAGTAACAAAATGGAAATAGGTCAATATTTATGTGGATCAGACATGTGATAGCACCAAACCAGGAAGACTGTTTATATGAACAGCGGACTGAATGATGATCAGCATATACCAGCACTCTCGTTCAGAGTGGCCAATATTGGGTTGTTTTTCAGATTGACATGTTTACATTTCCATCAGGCTTTTTTTTCTGATTATTGTGTCCATGTCAACATAGCTAGTGCTAGCGTTTCCCTGTATTTATTTGTCTCATTCTAGGTTTTAAGTTTCTAAGTCATGTGACAGATGAATGTATAGCTCAGACGCGCAGCGAGACGCGGTGCCACTGATGACAGCTCTGCGTGAAAGAGTCGAGGGATTTTGGGGAAATCTACCCTGACTGTGACGAAGCTGGGGAATCTGCCGAATGCAGATTCTCGCTCCAAAACTGAATCAAAACAGCCCAAATAAGCTGTCTCACTGAGGATAAAGTGACAAAGTTGATGAGTTTTGCAAGTTGTCACAAAGACTTGGACAATTTTGATTTCACAAAAACACACAATGATACACCGACACAAACGGAGAATCGAGACATTTGGACCGAGTCGTGTATTGTCATACGTCGCACTTATTTCCCTTATTTTCATTATTTATTTTGAAGTTAATGAAAGAGATGAGTGTGTAAAGTAAGTCTTAATTTAAAGGAGTCAGGCTCAGCATAATGTATTTCTGATTAATTCAGCAGGGCATTCATTGTCTATTTCTCATTTAGTTTATATTAATTAGATTTTTGCCTGCTCACAGTTTGTGGAATGGTTGCTTTTCAGAATGAAAACTTGTGAAATCTTAAATTTTGTGCGAGTTTTTTTCTGTGTGTGCGTGTGTGTGTGTGTGTGTTTCTTGTTACCTGTGTCTATTTAAGAATACTGTATGTTGGTTTTGGTTTTCGGCCAAGTGTTTTCTTGATTTTCGGTTTTGGCCAGCAAATTTCATTTCGGTGCATCCCTATTTAGCTCCTTATCAGAAATAATCTCTGTCCACTCTAATGCCTGAAAATTGTAATAGGAGGACAGCTGTTTGCCCCAAAAGTCTAGTTGGAAGTGGTTCAAAAACTCTGCTGCTGTATAGTCGGGTTTAAATGAAGCAATTTGATAAGGGTTTAACTCAAATGGAGTTAAACCTGGAGTTCAAATGGATTGGTTTGGATGGATCCTCAGCAACTTTTCCACTCTTAAAGAATTGGAGACAGTCCTTTTGAGGATAAGATAAAATCCAATTATGGTTGTGGTCCACAACACACATGTTCACAAAAAAGCTACAAAAATAAAACCCATATGCAGCATTTTTTACTGAAATAAAATAGTGGGATGAATCTATGCTCTGAGAAAAGACTATATTTAACAAACACCAGTGCTTTTTGCTTTCTTTGAATAAGTGTGGCAGAGTATTTACTGGCATTTTTTCAAATAATAATAATGAACAACAGCACAGTCAAACTTACTGGAAAGTCTTATGTTTTTACATCTTAGACTGAATGTAACTAATGTCACCTGTAACTGATATAATTATGTAATGAACCACGTGATACATACTATTTATTCTAATAAATCTTGGTGGGGAATAAAAGGAAATATTCACTGTGTGTTGGTGAGTAGAGCGATAGAGAGACACATATTAATATTAGTATCACTTTGCCGGAAGGGGTCATTTTCATTTTAGCTTTTTAACCACTGCCAGTCAGTCATGAAGCATTGTCGCTGAGAGAAGTGGAGTGTAAAACACTGTAAAACAAGTTGTTTCTCTGTGTGCACTGTGTTTTAATGCTAATATGGGCTTGCTGCACATTCCATCATCTCGTTGCCAGTTAGCCTGGGGTCTGTTAGAGCTGAATGAAGCTGAGTCACTATGTGGTCACTGCTGTCTAATAACACCTCAGGAATATGCTGTCTGCAGACTATGGCATAACATCAGAATTACTCATACCATGACTGTGAGGGGATCAGTGCATGTTAGAAATTGTTTGGATGTGCCCAGCCCAGCCCTCATAAGGCCATCCCTAACTCTGTGGCTTTCAGTCTTCATCTGTGCATCCATCCACGTGGGGGTGGGGGGGGGCTGTGTTTTTGGACTGTGGGAGGAAACCGGTGAAAGCACACACACACACACAGAGAAAACATGTAAACTCCATGCAGAAAGGCCCTTGTAGTATTTGTATATTAGAAGTTCATTGGTAACGTTTGCTTGTCAACAAATGCACATGGTTAAAGGGTTAAAATCCTACTTGGTGTCAAACTGTGCTAAGACTCTTCCTTCTTGCAACACTTGCAGTTTTGGGAACCTCATCCTCAGTGAAAACTTGAATTGGATGTATTAAAAAAAGCTGATTAAATATATAAAACTGGGTTTCAAGACCAAAAATTTGCTGTATTCTCACTTCTGGTCTGCACCAGGTTTCATTTAGCAACTTTAACATCAGATTTAATGAATCTTAATGAACCGTACTGAACCAGGCAAATGTACTACAGCATTTTGAGTTGTTTTTGGGGGGTTTGTGTGGATGGAAGCATTTCTGGATGCGATGAAGAAAAAGATTTTGTTTCCGTGTGGATATAATCTGTGAGTTAGCTGTCTAAAAATGTAATTCTGTACCTGCATATGTCAGCATCTATGAGTTACATGCTGAATTACTCTGCTGCACAACTATATAGAATTCAGATTGTGGGTTTTTTGAATTTCAGCTTCAGTGTACAGTAATTTAAATCTTACTTGAAAATGGATCTGGTCTAGACGGAGCCCTGGTTTTATGAAATGTCTGAGAATGCTTCAGCAGATTGCTGTTACTGTTCTGTGCCAGGAGGCAGGGATGCAGATACAGATTTGCTGCATTATTACAAAGCATTTTGCAATAGACTGGTGTTTGGGTGTCCTGGACTCATTTTGGAAGATGGTGAGCTGTTGGGTACAGCACACTTTTGGGTTTTAAGCTGAATTTTGTTTGGTGAATAATGAATAATGGCGATTACAGAAAACCACATTCCCACATACATATTCATACCAAATAAGCCTTGCTTTCACTGTGTAACAAATATATATCATTTTACGGCTCAAAGGAACGGCATTGTTTCATATCCTTGTGTTCACCTGTTTGCTATCTGCCATGTTTTCCACAGTGGGTGCTTATTATGACTCAATATAACACTTAGTCTGAGGAAAGGTATCTATAGTTTTGCCTTCATCTTGCTACTGCTGTGACTTAACCAGTGACCAAACAGAGACACAGAGGCTGTCATTTTTACTAGTGTAATCTAGTTTTATTTATGTACTGTATGTGTGTTGTTTATCTCCTCTGCCTATAGAAAATGATAACATACTTTGCTGCAAACATAATATTTCCCTGTGCCATTTTCTTTGTTCATTGTGTGTGTGTGTATGGCTGCTGTTTCCT
This sequence comes from Solea senegalensis, assembly GCF_019176455.1. Classification (NCBI taxonomy): domain Eukaryota; kingdom Metazoa; phylum Chordata; class Actinopteri; order Pleuronectiformes; family Soleidae; genus Solea; species Solea senegalensis. Next base: position 25,068,861 of record NC_058022.1, on the reverse strand, counting down.
CTGGTAATGAGATGACAGATTTGGTTCGTAGACGTTGGTAGAGGGAAGAAGTGAGAGAGAAACCCTTGATTTAATTGAAAGGCTGGTTGGCATCAGAGATGGATAGAGCCTGTGCTCTGTTCTGTTCTTCAGCACTTCTCAGGAACAGGCACATGTTCCCTTGAATAGGGTGTGCTGTTAGCAGGTGAGTTTAAGCAGAAGGCTTTTTCAAGGGCATTAGTGTGACATAAGACATCTATTTGCCACTTACTTAAATTTAAAATCTGTTATACAAGCAATTATTTGCCTCTGTGTGAATTGCAGTATTTCAGAAATGAATTTTCCCAAGTTTCCTGACCAATGTGTGTGTGCTGTAAGTTACAATCCAAAATAATTACTTTATTATCCCCTTAGGGAAATGTATTTATTGTGCTAAATAGGCCAATAATGATGCCCTGATGCCAAAGTCACTTAATTGGATTTCGGGAAAAATCAGAAAATCCTAAATATCACATAAATGCATCTAAGGATGCAACAATTGTTTTAATGATTACTTTGTTATATGGAGCAAAAGGAACTGACATTTTTCACATTTAAGAAGCTGAAAAACCTGAAAGCTTGATTTAATTATTAAAATATCTCCAAAACTAAGTAATGAATCAAATAATCGCTGCAGCCCTAAATGCATCAGTACGCACACAGATTGTACAAATCTAAATAAAAACCAGTAATAATAACATTTTAACTCAATTAATTTCATCTTAGTAGTAGCAGAATAATTGTTACACTTTTGGAGCACTAAACTTAAAGAGGAATTCCAGTACTTTTAGACCTAGGCCCTGTGTTTATAAATGTGTTTTTTTTTTGTGGTCCAGTGGATTGCCTTGGGCTGCACTGTAATCTTACGGGGCAATCGCCATTCTCATTTATATCCAAAAAGTGCTTCTTTTGGCCAATAAGTGGCTCGGATTGTTATTTTAAGCAAGGGTGTAAGTAATAATACCGGAATTCCCCTATAAGTAATTTAATAGATGTTAAAAAAAAGACTGTATTGGTATCTGAAGATTCTGAAGATTATGATATCATTATCATATCAGACACGAAAAAATGGTATTGAGCCATTCCCAGAGGAGAAGGAATGAGTCCTTCACATGTCATGCAGAGGATTTAGGACTTAGGAAAGAATGATGTACTGTAATTGAAATTTGCTCTCTGTGGAGAAGTGGGGATGCTTGCTTTTTGGTGGTCCGAATGTGCATGACAGCAAAATTGAATTGGTTTTCAATTCAATTCAATTCAATTTTATTTGTATAGCTCCAAATCATAACATACATTATCTCAAGGCACTGTAGATAGACAACAAGAGGTTCTGCTTTGTTTCGTCTTGTCTGTCCCTCAAAGGCTGATGTTGTCGTGGTCCTTTTGTGACTCCGCCTCCCTGAATACAGAATGCTGTAGGGCAGTAGTTACGCAATGATAATCATTAATAGTCTTCATTAGCAATGCAATAAAAGTTCTCTATATATCCATAATGTGCTGCAATAATTAATTTTTTCATCATAAATTGGTCTGATTGGTTTCTTGATTATTTGATTAGTTGTTTTGTCCATAAATTGTGAGGAAATAGTTAAATAAAAGTCTCTCATTGTATCCTAAACCTCAAAATTACAGCGTCCTCAAATGTCTTGTTTTGTCCACAAACCAGCAATTACTTTGGTTTCTTTGGTAGCAGAGAAACAAATAAACAAGCAAACTTTAAGTATGCACAAACATTAAAAAAGCCTCCAAACTGTATGTTTAAAGAAACAGCCAAATGAATGAATCAATTCTCAATATTGTCCATACATCAATTTGTTTTTCCATTGTGAAAAACTCTTAGACAATAACATACAACTGCTGTGAATGCTGTACATCAGAGTTGTGAAATGATTCTTTGTTTAAAACCACAGTTAACTGTTTAATAAGGAAAGGAAACAATTTCATTTACTGTGATAAATTATAACCATTTTGGCTCAGTTCAAACTTAGAGAGAAGAGCCAAGGAGAGCAGAACATAGCTGTTGAGACCTGAGAATAATTCCACTGTGAAAACTCCACTGATCCGTCATGTAGCTCTCATCTACTCTTTGTTTGGACTCTGTCATCAGTGTAATTACTGTAATTCCTCTCGCTGGAGAACAAAGGGACATATTTGAGGATTAGACCTGAAAGAGACCAGACCCTTGAACATCACTGTTCTCCCAGTGAAACAAAGTAAGAAAAGTAAGAAAGATATACAGTATTGGAGTAATTGTACCTGAGCAGGTCATAGTAAACCGTCAGTAGGAAGCCAGCGTTACTCTTACCCTACATTCACTCTGCTGCCAGATTATTGAGCATTGCTGCCAGACAAAAATAAATAATGTGTTGTAATTATGAGTATTGTATTTGAGACTAGAGCTGCAACTAATGATTATGTGTAATGGATAATTGTGTCAGTCATTAATCTATTGATTGTTTTTTGATGAATCAATTTGATATTTGGTCCAGACAAATGTTGATTTGTTTCCAAAGCAAGCACTGCGTCCTTGTTTTGTTCACATTAAAGCAACATATATATTTTTTGAAGTTAAGAAGCTGAGATGACAGGAATTGTCCCAAAATCTCTAAAAAAAAAAAAAAGAATCTGTACAAAAATTTAAATTAAATTGTAACACCAATTGTTTTTGTTGTTGTTATTGTTGCTATACAGTGTATTGTAATTGAGGAGTAAAGCAACCAAAACACATTAATGATTAAGAAGCTGAAATCACAGAATTTGTTTATTATTATTTAGTTATTGATTTATTACTGATTAATTGACACAGCCTTAGCTGAGACCACTTATACCACTAATTATCATTGTAGTAATCATGTGGCACTAGGTGGCAGCAAAGATATGCCACTTTTTTCCATTCTCGTATTCTCATTTACCATGTCCTGATTACTTGACTGGAGCTTTCTTAATAAAATGCCTGATAGACAGAAGGATTTCATGTAGTGACTGAGTGTTGTTATAGTGTTACTCGTCTTTTTTTACTGAGCTTTCAATGATCAGTTCAATTCCTTTCTTCCTTCACAGTCACAGAATGACTGTGTGCTTATATCAGTGTCTGCACACTAGAGCTGCAACTAACGATTATTTTCTCGATTAATCGTTTAGTCCATAAAATATCAGAAAACCCTAAAAAATGTTGATCAGTGTTCGTCAAACCTGGAAATAATGATGTTCTCAAATGCCTTGTTTTGTCCACAAAAATGATTGATGTTTAATGATTTCTTTCTTATCTAGAGCAAAGAAATGAAGAAAATATTCACATTAAGAAGCTTAAACGATCAGAAATCTTGTTTTAATCATGAAAAAAAGCGTCACATCGCTTATCAAAATCGTTGTCGATTAATTTAGTAATCGATTCATCGAGTAATTGTTTCAACTGTACTGCAGAGTACCGTCATACAGTACATAAAGTGTTTGATTTGTAACTTGAGTCCTAGACTTAATTTGATGTTGTGAAAGTCACAGGAGTCTAATTTTATCAACAAGCACAACATGACATTTTGAATGCACCATGGCTTGTTGAGTATTGTAACAACTGGTATTTCCAATATTTGGGCTCATGAGTTACATCTAGTAAGTTGGATGTTTATATAGTGAGTTTAATTTGAGAAAGTGTTTTTCTTTGACACCATTTTGCTTTCTATTGTGTGTCCACCAGGTGGCTCTGCTTGGCTTGGACCTCTTATCTGCCTTAGTGACAAGGTTACAGGAGCGATTCAGGGCCCACATTGGGACAGGTAAGAATCTTTTTTTTTTGTCCTTTTGTGTTTGGTTTGTGTGTTGTATCTACCATCATTGCACCTTCACGTCTGAATGGAGCTTAATGCTCCAGGTTTCTGATCAAGAACTTATTGAGTCTTTTAGCCCCATACAAACCTTTTTTTTTATTATTTATTTAATACAGTGAGTCACATCACATTACCGTGGCATGAACATTTTAAGGACGCGTTGTCCATAGTGAGTTAAGTAAAAGGCTCTTGATTCTGGTCTTGATTCTGAACTTTCTTATGACCTGAGAGGCCAAAGGGGCTTGTAGTGATTGTACCTATACCTGGCACTGATAACCAGTTGAGAGATTTTAACAAAGAGGTCATTCTGTTCATGTATTCCTGGGGATCAGAATTCTAGCCACTGTGCTCATTGCTGCCACCTTGTCACTATAGGTGCACCACAAATGAGGTGGTCACTGTAGTAGAAAGATTTTTTTTTGTAAACATCATTGTTTTATACCTCTCTAATGATGTTTTTTAATGATACAGTCAGGTTTAGCACTACTTGGCTCTACTCAGCTTGACTTTACTCTGTTTGGGTATAAGGCACAGTGTTTTCCATTACTTCATAGTACCTCCTCAACATGGGTGGAGTCGTCATTGCATGGCTCTGCAAAACTGCTGTGACGTCGTTTTAATATATTATGAATAGTCACAGTGACTGATTGTAGTTTTATAATCAAGTACTCATGCCCATCCCTAGTTCTGGAGGAGTTGGAGACAACCTAGTTATTTTTTTAAATAATCTGGTTGAATCTTTTTGTCAGTTTGAGTTGTTCATTTCTGTGTTTTAATGCTGAGTAATTTAAATGCGTCTATGGTCATGGTGGTTAAAAGGTGATGCATTTTCAAAATAATTTGTGCTCCATTATATTTTTTATATTTTTATAAGTCTAAAACAAAGGTTTACATTTTTGAGAGGTAATTCTTTTGTTTCTCTGTGTCCTCTCTCTCAGTTCTGCCCAGCCTTATTGATCGATTGGGAGATTCCAAAGACCAAGTGAGAGACCAAGACCAAACAGTGTTGTTGAAGATCATGGAGCAGGCCGCCAGCCCACAGGTACAGCACACACAGCCTGAATGAACTCTGATGATGATGGATATCGACTTGCTGCCAATGTATAGTTTCATGCACAGTGGTTTACCTCACTAACCACAATCCCAGTTCCTGTAGTTCAGTTATATCAATTTTTTCCTCTGATAAAATCAGCACTTATCTTTTGTAATTACTTTTTGGTACTTTGCTCAAATAAAACCACCACCATTACTAATAGCTCATTGTAATGTATTAATGGAAGCAAACTATAACAGTAGACTTAAACCAAAGCTATCAATGAGCAAACTATAACTTATGTTATGTTATATGTAAACATCAACATAAATATCCTGCTTGTGCCAATCCCAGATGACATACGGTAAAAGGCCTGTTACACCCTGAACAGGTCGCCAGTCCATCACAGGGCAAACATATAGAGACAAAACAACCATTCACTCACACCTACAGGCAATTTAGAGTGTCCAACTAAACTCACATGCTTTTGGATGTGGGAGGCAACCAGAGAATCTGGAGAAAACCCATGCAGACATAGCCAGAACATGCAAACTCACAGAAAGGCCCAGACCGGGATGCCAGCCAGCAACCTTCTTGCTGTGAGGCAACACTGTTGAAACACTGTTGCCTCACAGCACCACTGTGCACCACAGCTTCTTAAATGTTAATGTCTTCTGGTTTCTTTGCTCCATATAACAAATAAGGGAAACAATCGACAGATTTATCCATTATGAACATAATTGTTAGTTGCAGGTCTAAGAATTTAATTTAATGAATTGATGATACACTGTAAAATACAGTGTACAAGCTCAGTGTATACTTTGCTCACAGTTCATTTCACAATGTTTATTTTACAAGAAATGTCTCTTGGACAATCAAGTATTTAGGAAATAGGCTTTTATTGTCTGATGTGTGTTGTTGCAGTATGTATGGGACCGAATGCTGGGAGGCTTCAAACATAAGAACAACAGGACCAGAGAAGGAGTGTGCCTTTGCCTCATCGCCACACTGAGCACGTGAGCCAAATGCTTCATTTCCATTTCTGTTTTAAATTACGTTGGTAAAAATGGAAGAAAAACCCATGCTTGGTAACATATTGTCTTTCTAATTTTGGCCCTATATTATTTTAATTCTAATTAGTTTCTTGTGAAATTTGAGGCAATCTCTGTCTGTTTTGTTTGATAACTTTATTTTATTATTTTTAAATCAAAACATTTGATCATTTAAATTAAATCACAAATACTTCAGATTTCCACTCTAATAATTCATTAATTGATGAAGAATAGTTCACTTCACTGTGAGTGAGCAAAATGTAAAACCACACATCTCAAACATGCATTAACTCCATCACCATGGTAACTGGATTTTAAATCCATTTTTTTTATACTGCCTTAGGTGTTAGCTTTTAATGTCAGGTATTATCCACATTTAATGTAATCTATACTTTACTTTTTCTGTGTTTTAGTGCAGGTATAATACTTATTTTTTAGGACAAATACAATTTATTTTTATTCTGTTATTCATATTCTGTAAATGATGTCCTTTGGTGGCTGTTTCTTATCATTGTTGTATATGTTATATATTGTTCTTCTGTTATAGCTCTTTGCCGAAGAACAATAAAGTATATTGGATTGATATGATATGTTAAAGCTGATAATTGATCTAATGAATGTCTTGGTTTTGATGTCAGTGTAGCTGTTGTTGCCTCAATGACATGAGGTTCATCTTATACAGCTGTGCCTGTAGGTGTGCTGCTAAAATTAGCAGTGGCATCTGCCAGGGACTTGGCTGTCAGGCTGTTAAATATTTCAGCTTTACATATACTGTATTTTGTATTTGACAAGTTGTTTCATCAGGTCAGCTGCATCTCTATGACCAGCTTTCCATTTCACATTATTATCATTATCATTGTTATAATAATTATATTATTATTAAAGGGTTAACAGAGGACATACAGTGCCCCTCTGTTCATCTGTTATTTTAATATTTTTCCTTCAGATATGGAGCACAAGGCCTGACCCTCAGCAAAATTGTTCCACACATATGTAACCTCTTGGGGGACCCCACAAGTCAGGTATGCTGAGTCATGATTTCTCTGTATCTTCTTTGTCGCTGATGGATTTTAATCGAGACCTCAGAGTAATGTAACATAACATTTCATCATCTTATCCTGAACATCTCATAGAGTTATATCACTGTGCATTGCTTTTCAGGAAGTGTTTCAGTGAGTGATAGGTTTCCTTTCATTTGTAGTACAGCTTTAGGACTGTGTTGTACTGAGAGCCAATTGTCAGACATAATGAATATTTTGAAAAACAAAAGTCAGAGTAAAGAAAATAGAGTGGCAATAAGATTTGAATTTGACTGACTGACATGAGACTTAAAATGGAATAAATGTGTTGTTGTCATCAGGTGCGTGATGGAGCAATGAGTTGCTTGGTGGAAATCTACAGACATGTGGGTGAGAGGGTGAGGATGGATCTCAGCAAAAAAGGCCTGCCACAGTCACGGTATGGGAACCTTACCTCCCCACACTTTCACTCATCCTTTTCTGCTTTTCCACTCTCTCCCACCTACACAAAAACACAGGAGTATAAATATGACAGTGTTGAACAGTACAAACCAACATTTCTCTTTTTTACAGACAGTTATTTTTGCCCCCATTTCTTATTATCCCCATCAACCCTTAACAACAACAACAAAAGAAAAAAATTCCCTAAACGCAGACTAATAACAGAATAATGAGTATAGGTAATAAATCAGTATCGGTGAGTACAATCGTCAAAACACAGTACCAAACAAATATAAGTATACACATAGGAGCAAAAAAAAATAATAATACAAAATAAATAAACAAAAAAATAATTGTGCCCACATCTTCCTGGCACAATCCAGTTATCCACCACCAGTCATGCTTACACCTGTTTAGTCCAGTTTAGAGAGGCTGCTATTGTTGTTCTGCTCAAACAGAAAATTTGAAAACTTAAGTTTTTTAAGCTGGACCAAAGATGAACAAGATAGATTGGATGAATAGATATACGTGTGGAAGGAGGGAGAGGTATTTATCATTAGAGGCAAATGTCGTGTTAAGTATGTCTCTGCATTCCACCACCACCACTCTCTCCTCTCTCTTTCTCTGGCACTAGTGCCAGTTCGTCATCTCTGTGGTAGTATTGGATGCGGTCTATTTTAGTCTTGGCTGTTCCTGCCACATAGCCAAGGAAGATCGTTCACACAGGGATGGTGCAGGTTCTCTTCTCTTGCTGTCCATTATTTACTCTGCTTTGTTTTTTTGACACCCTTTTTCTCCTTATCAGTTTAACTTACTTTTTTATTCTTTGTCCTTTTATAGGTTGAATGTAATCTTCAGCAAATTTGATGAAGTCCAAAGATCTGGAAACATGACCTCATCTGCTGGCTCAGGTGAGTAACTCCTACTGTGTGTCATTATTTTGAATCGTGTGCGCTTGTTTTCTCTGTGTTGTTCAGATGCCTCAGTGATCTTTTGATGTGCGTCCATGTAGAGAACATAACAAAATTGTTCTCATTCAGAAAAGGTCCTTTGGTTTTCTAAATATGGACTGTTTTTCACAGCTAGGTACCGACCCTCTCATTGCTCATTTATTGTCTTGTTTTTTTTTTCCTCCTTACTTATTATGGAGAAGGGGAATTATGACGAACAGATGCACCATGAACGTAGACATATTTCTTGGAATGAAAAGGGAAAGAAAGGACTATGTTGTACATAGCATTAAGTATTTAACATTTCTGGAATATATGGTATAGTGTAGGTAATGTCTATAGTGGTGGTATAAAGTGGTATAAACTGATGACAGTTTTATAGATCTGTTGCAGCTCAGTTGTTATTTGCTTTGTGGTGTAGCTCTAAATTCAGCAGTTATCCATGAGAGCTGAATGTTATTAGTTTAAGCAAAATTGCAGATGGCTTAATTTTCACTAAATTGCTTCACTGCCTTTTAGTCAGCCAATAAATAGACAGAAGAGGGAGACACAGTTAACATATAAAGGTAGACTTATGTTCCTGTACCTGTCCACCTTTACACCTCTAGAACAATTTCTCTATCTGACAGAGAGAACAGTTGAGTTGAAAATAATACATATAGACAGACCTCTGGGTTTCATAACAGGGTTTCTCCAACATCACCTCCTATACACCACTCCACAACAAATCTCATGTAGAGAAATTTGCTTTTTTCTGTCTGGCTTAGATAACTTCTGTCAGGGTGAAGTTTTTGTATAATCTCAGTTCTCAGTGTTTATTTGTAGACAGAGAAAATAGTTTTTGGCTTATAACGTCTCCCTGTGAGCCAGTGTCTTGTCTGTTTGATGACAGGGTTCAATGTCCTCATGTTTGTTTACATGAGGCAAGTTGTGTTAAGTTGTAGGACATATTTTTCACTGTTGGTGTTGCTAACTGGATTTTTAACATGTTTACGCATACATACACTTTTTGTTGACTGCTTATCAAAAACCAGCAGTTATGTTTTTTTCTAACTCTCTTCTGATTGGGCAACAAGGCTTTACAGTTACGTTTATATTGCTACCTGTCGACTTGAAATGCCTTTGACAGCATTTAAAAGTGGGTTTTGTGTTTTCATTGGATCACAATGTGTAATTTTAATTTATAGAATACCCCACTTTGTTTCTAGGCCTTAATTTCTCATGACATTCACACACATCCACACACGGCACTGAATTACACTGTCATGCAGCAGTCTGGTGAACTGATATTAACCAAACGCCATAGTTTAGACGGAGAGAGACCTTCTTGCCATTACAGACCCTCTCATTCATCACCGCTTCATTCAATTCCTTTTCTCGTGCACAGTTGTTGAAGGTAGCTTTGGAAAGATGAGATGAATAAGCAAACATGACTCAGGTTAGCAGTTATTAGATAATGGAGCAGAATATGCATTGATGTCACTCTTTCACAGCTGCACTGAAATTAACTTTGTGTCTGCAGATGATGGCTCATGTTAATTTAAATTCCTTGGAGCTGAGAGGAATGCATGGTGTTCATCTGGACAGGAAATTAGCTGTGTGGTCATACCTACAGGCTTCAGCTTCATTTGACAGTTGTGCTAAAGGCTAAAAAAACAAGAAATAGAGAGGTTCTGGCTAAGAATGAGGGAGTATACACACATAAAATAAGCTTGGTGCTCTCAGCAAAAAAATTAGGCACTTTTAGGCAAAATCTGGATTGAATTGATGTCAAGTTTCAAATTTTATTTATATAGTGCACTTTACAAAGTATACTTTACATTGCATAGAAAGGAAAGGAAATGATCTTTATTGTCATTATACAACTGAAATTGCACAACAAAATTTCGAGGTCAGATTCAGGGTTGATCAGAGCCGTGAGGGGCCAACCTCACCAACTGTGTATAACATTCTAACATTCATATATGTTTTGATTGTGGGAGGAAATCGTAGAGACCAGAGGAAACCTACGCAGACTCCGGGCTTACAATTGTACAATTAACAGTTCACACAATGAGCAAGCACTAGGTGTCAGTGGAGAGAAAAAAACTCCCAAGAACTGTGTTATTCCATTTCCAAAACAATGAAGAGAATAGTTTTCACCTGGAATCTATTGTGTTTTTCACAACATGACACAACAGGTAAAGTGCCTGTGTTCTTAGCCGTGTCTTGCCACTGATGCATTTTTATGACAGTTACCAAACAGTACCTGCTAGGGCAAGCTTTGTCTGGAGCAAAGCTTTTCACTCTTAATGTGGAGTACATATTTTTATGATACCACCATAAATGTCCAACCATTCATCCATTATTTACTGCTTTATCCTCACTATTGTAAAAACTCACAGCTGATGTTCCTCCCTCCCTGCCCCTCTCCTGGCCATGTGCATTTGTTTTCAAGGGAGCTTAGAGCTGCCTCGCTTCTTCCGACAATGGTTTTCTCTGCTTCTTTTTTAGCAAGCTCTGCCATGATGAGTATCTAAAATAACGCTATTGCTGCCTTAATGTGTAGTGCCCTGAAGAAATTTGTGTTTCTCACAAGACCCGAGATTTCACAAGACCTCCTGATTCTGAGGACTCTGGGTCGGCGGGCAGGTGATCTTGCAAGGCTGGTTTTCCACTAGCAAACAGTATGGGGAGTGATGACAGCTCCCAACTCCAAAACTCTTAAACTAGGGTCAAATACTCCATAGTTCCCCTTCCTTTTTGTAAGTCTGCTTCTTTCGGTACAACCTCTTAATATCAGTCTGTGTCACACTGCAGGTTTTCCTAATTACCTGTTTTCAACCCTTCTGTTAATGAGATGTTTGCGGGGAAAGGAAAGGTAATGAGCATGGAGGCAGAGGAGGGCTGGCTGTGCTGTGGTGCTGTCACACAGACACAGAGGAAGAGGGGATTTAGAGTTGGCAGTAGAGAGATTGCAGAGGGAAAAAACTAGAGCATAGGGAGGGAGGGAGAGAGAGGGGTAGAACAAAACAAAGCAGCCATTTTTGTAGCACTACTAAGAAGTAAACAGTAGACTCGAGAGATACCAGGGCAGAGACCATAAAGAGAGAGAGAGAGAGAGAGAGAGAACTGAGCCTTTGGCTGTATAGTGTTGTTCCTTTGTGGCATCAGTTCTGAGGGCAGCTTTGCACCATGACAGCTGGACAAGGTAAGACTGGAAATGGATAATAATGTTTTTTGCTTTACTGCGGTGAGATCACACACGCGTATCTTGTTGATTGCGATCATCAATCACCCTGCACATAGAGAAGATAACAGATTGATTATTGTGAAAAAAAACTAAAAAGGACAAGCACCTTCTTCACTTTCTTACATCTTGAGTCATGAAATACTGTATTCACTGAACTGTGGCTGTTTACTTTGCAAAAAAATGCAGCAGGGCTCGCTACATTGCAGCAGACAAATTATGCATTTCACGTCTCTTCATCTCCGTCTCTCGCCTTTCCTCTTCTCTCAGCATCTCGACTGACAGCGACAGCTTGTCCTAAAGTATCCCTAACACATGTCTCTTTTTGGGCTAGTGCTGAACTGCTGCTTAAGCCAATAAGAGCTGAGAGAGTTACAGTTACAATGGCTACATGCGTATGTAATGTAATCTATGAGACCTCCTGTGGTTCATATAATGTGGTTAGTCCTTCAGTTCTATTCTTTACAAAACATGATGTGTTCAGGTCGCTCATGTATGAGTGGGCAATATTTAAATAACAATATAGTGACATTCTTCAACTGTAATGTAACAGAGACTCTGTATATATCAATATGTTTATGCATTGCACAGACACTTTGAGGTATAACACATGTAATCACTTGTGGGCAGGTTATTCTCACTGAAATCCTTCCAGTTAGACTGGCATTAGGGTTAGGATTAGGCATTTAGTTGTGATGGTTAAGGTTAGGGTACCGGACGAGTGAATGCATCATATCTGAGTGTCCTCACTGCAAATGTGTGGGTGTGTGTTTGTTTTCCGGTCTCATTCAAATGGAACATCAGGAATTAATTTATTTTAAAAAACGGTTCCCACAGTCAGATCAGAGTATTTATTTGATTATCTAGTTATGCTGGTATAACTAGGTAATCAAATAAAGAAAGAAATCAGGGTTAAAGTTAGTTAGTTATTTAGCTAGTTAGTAACCTGTCAGCCTCATTAGTAGTTCTAGCTCCTGACTGGTTACTGTATGGCTGTTTGGCTGTTGGGAGTGAGGGAAATGCTAACAGCAGCCATGGAGAGGCCATTAGCCAAAATATGCGGCATTAAATGAATCAGTAATGAAGAGATGCATTCTGCATGTTTGTATTGCACGCATAAATATTTATTGTAACAAAACAGAATTAATTTGAAACACTCCACCCCACAACTTAATGAATAAGTTGTTTGGTTGTATGAGTCATTCAGTGTTGCAAAAATGTTCTCCATTATAATTTCTTCATTTAATCTGATCATTAATGCACCAGTAGATAAAGCTGGCTGTAATTCCTGGTCAAGTCTGGTTTCTAACATAACTGAGCTCTGACAAAGTGTCACTGTCTGTGTCTGGTTCTGTTGTGGACTCATTTATAGCAGATCAATACATAATGCAAACATAAGCATCAAACAGTGGCATTATTAATAGCTACAGAGGAGACAATTGATCAGAAGCCTCATCTTAAATCAGGGGAATACTGTGAATATGGAGAGGATGGTGCACCCGACCACTGGCTTCTCAGTTTCTTTTACACAATCACACACACGTTCTGTAACTGGCTGAATCCGTCAGGCTTTTGTATGTGTTTGTGTGTGTGTGCTCATGCTGCCTTCAGTGTCTTCTGGTCCTGGTGCTTTAGTGTTACATAAACACAGTGGGCACTGTGAGTGTGAGCTGCAAACTGAGAGCTTCACACAGATGATGTGTTTACTGTCCCTGGGATTTAAGACTCTAAACTGATTTGTGTATGTGTGCATGCGTGTGCTTGCGAATTATAATGTGTTACACCATGTTGGGAAGAGTTAATGCCAGTGGGTGAGGTGGAGAAAGGAGGAATGATAGCAGAGAAAGGAATGTGTGTGTTAAGGAAGCACTTTGATCATCTCTCTCGCACTCTCTCACTTATATTTTTATTTTTTTTGTACTTTTCTCTTTTTATTTTGCACTGTTCTTTTCTTTGTAATCACCTAACTGCAGTACTGCACACATTGCTTAGTATTTAGAAGAGTTTTTTTTGATTGGAACACTAACCATTTAGTCATTTATGACCATTATATTGTTTATATGGTTTTGTATTAGCATTTGAGCATTTTCAATTTTGTTGTTTAATGTAGGTGCATGCATTTATGTCATAGTAATAATTTGGACAGGGCTTGTTTAAACCTTAAGGGGAATTAACTCCAATCTCTAATCCATAGCCCTCTCGAAGAGCATTATAGTACATTTTAACTTGCAACAATGTTTTCAATAAAACGGTGGTTTGAGTGATTAAGACATAGATGGTAGATGTTCACATTGATTGTTTTTATCAATTTATTGTTATTTTTTCATGTGTGATTTGGTAGCAAATGAGCAAGTGGAAGATAGATTCAGTGTGTTCGGTGATGCCAAAGATGTGCTCATGAATGTACTCATTGTTAATCACCATAGTAGCTCTATTTGTTGAGTGTAATGTATCACTACCATTCTTTAGATAGTCAGAGAATTGCAGATACTCATTATTGTGGTGGACTGGTGGTGGGAGTGGGATACAACAAAGATGGAGAGAGACAAGATGAGAGGGCAAAATGTAGCCAACTTACTGAATGATGTGATTATCCTCCCAATGAACTCTGCCAAATGAAATGGGCAAGTAGCCCTCAGTGCACTCTGGGTGGAGAAGGGAGTCTTTGACTGGCCTGGACACCGGCTCCGGTTATCTCAACCAACCATCTACAACTAAATATCTATACAAGTCTGTCTGATTGACTGTTTATATGAATAAATGGCTCTTTACTTCTGTCAATGTTTATGTCTCTGATGCTGGTGCTGCCATGCAGGAGAGTCTGTACAGTAGTGATCTTGGAGTGGTGTCACAGTATCAACTGGTCCACAGCTGACCATCTGTGAGTCAGTCTCATCTAGGTTTATAGCATCATCCAACTTTTTTTTTGTTTAATGATTTTCTCAGCATGCTCATGCTTTTCGACTGCTGCAATGATCCTATAGACATCGAAAACCAGTAAAGTCCTATGCGCTGCACTGATGCTGATGTACCATTTCTCCCATAGTGCCTCTCACTGGAGGATCACTGACTCTTAATTGGATAAAAATGGCATATGATACCAATTAGTCATGATGAGCCATATATAATCTAGGAACTATACATTTAAAAAGATGTTTCTTCTGTGTAGTTATTGTATGTATATATATATATGTATATATATATACATGTATATATATATATATATATATATATATATATATGTGTGTGTATATATGTATATATGTATATATTGATGTAAACCCAATCATATTAAAGCCATGACTTAGCTACTTAAATTACACTCTTTATTTTATTCTTATTCTTATTGCTCAAAATCCAAAATGGAATTGTTTTCCTCTGTGCTGAGACCACTGCTCCCACAATGATGGATGGAGTTTGAAACATTGTACTTTTGTGAACATGTTCTGACAAACACTGTGCGAGGACACAGAAAACATCCCATTGTCCTGGATTTTGCCAAATCTTTACTCCACTGACTTGTTCATTCAAGCATTTTTTGACAACACGTTGATCACTGATATTGTTTTTTAAGTGAAAATGCTCAGTGTTGATTTATCTCTATATTGATCTCTGATTTAATATCTTTAGATTTTATGCTGGCACTTGAAGAAAAAAAATATCTCAGTTTATTGACTATGGGACAAATCTTTTGAAAAAAAAAAAGTTTTTTGAAAAAAAATGTTTTTCTGTATGTTATTATTATTATTATTATTATTTTTATTATTATAATGATAATGATACTAGCAATAATAATAATAATACAAATTATTATTATTGTTATTATTATTATTATTGTTAGGAGAGTTAGTGGTTCACAAAGCAACAAAAACTACAGCTTCCAATTCAAGTGAGAAATGAATTGGTGAGCATATTATGTGGCAATAGATTTGATAGGTGAGCCTTATGTCAAGTGGCTAAAATTAGTTTTTTCTTGTTTTCCTGCTGGTAGCCATGTTTTGATTGAGAGCATACATGCCTGTCCCAGGCTGATTCTTGGCTCATGGTGCACACAGTGAATGTCAGTACCTCATCTAACCACACTTAAAAAACTGACCTATTACTTTAACCTTTTAACCTTTTAAAAAGAAGTTGGCCTTGCAATGCCCAAGACCTTGGAACACTTTGAGACATCAAATAATGCACTAACAAATGTCAGGGTGATGTTTCAAGATGATTAAGTTATCTGACAGATAAAAGCAGGTTTTGTCAGTGAGCGATAACTTGTTTAATGTAACGTTTGATAAAAGGAAATGAGAGACAACACATAGCAAAGACTTCAGAGGTTGTTAAATTATGCATGTTATTCGTCCTTAAGGTTATCTTTCTTCACTGCCAGCAGCCTCTCTTGATTTGTCAGCAAAACAAGACATTGCTTTTATGACATAACACCAAACACCAGTCATCTGTTCTAATGTAATGGTACAGGGAGCGATCACGGGGTAGTGCCAGGGAAGGTGAAGGGAGAAAAGAGCATAATAAGAGAAGACAGTGAAAGGAAGAGTGACTTGCTGTTTTGCTGTCTCATTCCTCCTCGCCAGGCAGAAGAGAATGTCTTCTCCCCAAGAACTTTGCTCTAATCCTTCATGTCCTCTAGGCTCTTATTCATTCTCCCTAGATCAGAGTGAGTGAAAAGAAAATCTCTATTATGTAAATCCACATTTTACTGTACAAATTACTGGCAACTCAGTACTTAGCAACTTTGAGTACTTCAGTTTATTGTTCTGTGCTTCAAGTCAGTGGATCCTGACATCTAGTGGCCATAAAAGGTAGCACAAGTCTATTTTTCTCTTCACCCAGAAATTGGTTACTGGTTGACATTTAAATGGTATAAACAGATTTTATTTATATTTTTTACTCAGCCTTGTTGCCTTCATGTCTTAACATTCTACATATGCAATATGGCAAGGAAGCTTAGGTGGTAGCTTAGAGGTCAGAAATTATTTTATGTATTTATCACTTGTAGGCAAGTAGCATGATATAATGATAATAATAATAGTAATAATAATAACAATAATAGTACATTTATTTGTATAGCACTTTACATCAAAGTGTTTTACATTACAAAAAAATAAAAACATACAGTACAACAGTACTGGCCTGCCTGACCTCAAGAGGAATACTGTTCCACAGCATAGGAGCCCGAAAAGAGAAAGCTTGTTCAACAACTCTTTTCCAGGTGTGATCTTAGTGACCGTGTGGGCACATAAACACATATTAAGTCTGATAAGTAAGAAGGTGCGAGACGATTTAAGATAACCTAACCTGGACCAGGAGCCAGTGGAGAAAAGCCAACACACGACTGATGTGCTCACAACTATTTGTTCCTGCCAAAATGTGAGTCGCTGCATTTTAAATTATTGGCTGCCCTGACAATAATGCAGTGCAATAATCCAACCTGGATGTCACAAATGCATGGATGAGCGTCTCAGCATCTTTTAATGAGATTTTGTCTGATTTTGAAAATTTGTCCTGATTGTTGTTGAGTAGAATACATATTTTTACTGTTTATGACTGTTTGCTGGTGACCTAGACAGCATTTTCAAATCATTCATGGGAAATATTCATCAATTTCCCCATTCAGAATCCTAATATCGTAAATTCACCACAATCAATATGTTGGTATGGATTTTTTGCCTGCAGCTGCTTTAAAGTTAATACTCTCAGAAATAATTAATTCTTTGACACTTTAGTACAGTTTAATGTCACTAGCTTTGCTCACTTGCATTTTGAATATTGTCTATTTTGTGTGCATGCTTTTTTCTATCAATGCATCGATTTACCTTTCATACCTACATTGCATTATGGTCTATTTAGGCCATTGTTGGCAGTAAAGAGGTGTGTGAAAACTACTGTTGGACCAAGTATCTTCAGGAGTTGTACATTGGGCAGTTAATGATTGACCCTTTTCCTCCTCAGAGAATATGAGCAATTCTAATTTTCTTTGTCTTCTCTATGATCCTTTTTTTTAAAAAGACTTTCAATTAGCAATTACAAAACAACAGAGCAGAGCAATGGAACAAAAGACTTCCATTCCTCAAATGTTCTCACATTTTTACCCCTCCCGCATTCCCACCCCACTCAAGGAGAGCAAAACTCTGTTCAATATTAAACATCCAATAGTACCATGTCAAACGATACTTACATACAACAAATACACACGGAAAGGAAAAAACAAAAGAAAAAAAAGTCATAACTAATCAAATAAATAATAATAAAAAAAATAAAAGGGGGGGAGGGCTCAGTCATCACAATCAGGCAGAGATGTCAAAGATTCAATATGTGATAATGATCCGAAATATCAATACTATGGTATTCGCATGAACGAATCTCCGGTAAAAAATAATTATCCAATAGGAAAAAATCTATTCGAGAATATGAATGGTGGGTGTGCGATTAAAAAGGAACAAACTTTGTCCGAGTGGGATTTAGTCCTCCATGGTGAGTCATCATTTCAAAAAAGAGTCACAAGGAGCAATACGTCTCCCAAACCTGATGAGATTCCTGAGCCAAAGGGGAAGAGAAGAGGAAAAAAAAAGAAAGAAAGAAATAAACCCCAAAACCAAACAAAATACAAACCGAACACATCCACATCAATCCAGGAAATTGCTAGTTGAGTACTTACTCTATATATGATTAAAATTGACACCCTTGTATTTTCAATGACTGCAGTCAATACAGGAGCATATTACAAGTCATGACCTTGATACACTATAATATTTTAATTAAAACTATTACCATGTATGTAATTGGTAGTTTTTCCCTGCAAGACCTACTGTTTGATAGTGGCACAGGTCCATGGTACTACACTTTAGTTATTGTAGTATTACAAATGGACAATGGCATTAAATCACTAGTATCTGGTAAAAGCTGAGTCATAATAATCAGCTGACCGTCGGTCTTTGTAGACCACTTATCAGTAAGTTTACCTTATCAGAAAAGCAGCGGTGATGTCAGGAGCTGTGTACGCTCAGTGCTACCGTCATCAGTTGTTGTCACTGGCTGTAATGATTTGCCTCAGCACACAGTCCTCTTAGTGTGTGTGTGTGTGTGTGTGTGTGTCACCTCTTTAGTACCTGTTCTAGTAAAAACACTGACCTTGTCCAAGACCATGACCAAAACCTAAGGTTAGAGTTAGGCATTAACTGGTTATGGCTTAAGGTTAGAAATAAGGCTTTGCTTAGACTGTCCAAATGAATGGAAGTCAGTGCAGTATCCAAATGAAAATAGCTGTTCTAACCTGTGTGTGTAGTTTGAATTGTTTATTACAAGTTGCTTGCAGCTTTAATTGCTCCCCTGACACACAGATAAATCACCTCAACATTTATGTCACCACTGGTGAGAATACACTGACACATGTGATCAATACTGTGCTTAGTGTGGCAGCCAGCACTTGGTGATGATGCTCAGGCTTGGCAAGGTGAGCTCGCATATATCTGTATCATCTGTTATATTATGGTCTGTAACCATTCCTTTTCACATTCCTTTTCACAATAACATTGAGGTTATTTGGTAAAGCTGGCAATTCATTCTGGATTTTATTTGCCTAAATTTGCTAATTTAGTCAGGTTGTTTTGTTGACTGGTTACTCACTTGAATATTATCTCAAAGTGTTATCACTATGAAGGTTTTCAATCAATCAATCAATCAATCAATCAACCATTTAGTGTCAATAAATATGATAAATCTCAGAAAAAAAGACTGATTTTAGCTCCAGAGTAAAATTTTGAGAAACTAGTTCATTATAGATTTAAACTCCTTTTTATGAAGAGAAGACAACAAACACTTTTTAAAATAGAATTTCACACATTAGGTTAAACATGTGCTATGTGTTACATTTCCAAATGTGTTTGTACAATGTCAAAATATTATGTCAATGTACTGAACTTTTGTTTTGGCCTGCAACCGACTATTATTTCTGTAATTGCTTAATGTTATTTTCTGATTGAATCAGTTGTTTGGTCCATAAAATATGACAAAATAGTGAAAAATGTCCACCAGGGGGTTTCCTAAACCTCAAAGTAATGACATCATTATGTCCACAAACCAATGATATTTAGTCACAGTGATTAGTCATTGAGGAGAAAAGAAACAAGGAAATGTTCACATCTAAGTATCTAAAAAACATTATCGATTAATAATTTTAATGGATTGAATTGAAAATGACATTGAGAATTATATAAAGTGTACTCTAAGTTTCAAGTGATGATATGGAAAGTGATAATACACTGTAAATACACATAAAATATCTACTGTTATCTTGATTCTTTGGCTTCTTAACGTTAAGTGAAGTATATTTACGTATGATAGAAACAATGAAATTGCCTATAAATGTGGTCAAATTCTCCAATAACTTTGCAGAATTTCTGCATTCATTTGGCTTAAAATTAAAGTGTTAAGTGACTTTCTTTCAAATATGTAATATTTTGTTCAAGTGTGTGTGTGTGTGTGGTTACCACAAAAAGTCTGATCTCACAACAACAGACCCCTCCCTATATAACCATGATAATGGCTTTGTGAGACACACACACACACACTGATAACTGAACTCAGGGAGGAAAGCATTGGAGGTGGATATTCTGGCGCATGGTCAGAACTCGGCATATGTCAGAGACGCACAGGCACACACACCTCTCGTGTGGACAGAGAGAGTGTTAGAGGAGGCAGCAGCAGAAACATGCTGAGGAGGCTGGTGTGCAAGAAAATCTGTGCGCGTAAGAATGATTCCTTTTATCTCTTCCCTTCTCATGCTGTGTCACTCTATTCATTTTCCTTGGTCTTTTCTCTTTCTCGTCTCTCTCTACCAGTACATCTTGAACTTCCCCGTCCCTGCTCTAGCCTCTCCCTCAGCCTGTTGCCTTTGCTCTCTGTCCTCCTCTGTTTTTGGTGTGCCTGCCCATCAAAAGACGCAATGTCATGGTGAAAATCCTAGCAGCAGGATTTTTTTTTGTGTTGGGTTTATCATTGCTCTGTCTGGTTTTTGTCTTCTGGGTATTCTATTTATTCATGGCTAACATGTGAGAACATGTAAATGTCCTCAGAAATAAATAATAATAAATAAAAGTAAATAAAGAGTCATTTAAGCTGCCATCATTCCCATTGTGGCTTTACCTCAGCTGGCAGTAGTTACCCAGCACCAGAGCATCAGCCCCAGGCTCATGTCTGTGTGCATAGCCACATTGGACAGGTGGCATGTATTCACAAATGGCCATGAAACCAGATTAATGTCAGATGGATAGATAAAGTTTGGATGGATAGAAACAGCCTGACAGAGCCCCCAAACATAGAGGTTGTGAAGATGTTATACAATGCAGGGATGAGTCAGGTTGCTCTGGAGGAAGATTAATATAAAGAGAGGAAGCATCCGTTCTTTGAATGATGACAGGATAATAATTTATTGATCCGAATGAGAGAAATCCCTTATACAGTCATCAAAGCCAACATTTACTGTAATCATGTCCGCTGGATTTAATCAAGTTTATAAACCTTAAGTGTTTTATTTTTTGTTCTTTCTTTTGTCTGTATCTGCAGATAAGAACTTTGAGGATGAAGACTCTGTGGATGGAGGCAGGTCCTCCTCCTCATCGTCCTCAAAAGCACCCCCCAGTGGCAGGAGGACTGTAATGAGCTCCGTCAGAAGACCAAGCTCAGCCACAGCAGCTAAGGCCTCAGGTGAGGTTTGCATATAAAAAGGAACACTGGTACTGGGTAGTTGGTTAAACAGCCTCACCTCCTAAGATGATGGAAGATTAACTCTAAGCTCCTGCTCAGTGTTGACCTGACTGCATCACATCAGCTCTGCTGATTTGTCAGTTTCATATTCATGCTGCCAATCTCCTGTTCTACACATCACATACAAGATTCACATATGCAGACTGTGCCTAACGCTAATGTTCAGGAACATTAGATCCCTTTAGCTTTTTCACATCCTGCTGGAAGTCGCCCTTAAAAGATGGTAAACTGACAGTTGTATGGTTGGTAATAAGTGCTCAAACATAATTTTACCACCATTAGTCTAATGGTGGTAAGAGGTGACAAGCTGATTCAGGCTGGTGATAAATTCAGACCCTACAGTCTCAAGCCTGAGCAGAAGTCTAGAGTCCTCTAGACTATACTAAATTCAGTAAGATTAGATTTGAATCATTCTGATAGTTGATGCAAACATTAACACATATAAGCTCCTGTTGCTATGTGACTGGCTGTATGGTAATTGTATATGGGTTTAGGGGACGAAAAAGAGGGCAAACTTCACACTTGGCACCATACACATCTGCTTTTAATAGCCCAAGACACTGCCATTGTCATGGTTACACCACATCACCTGAAATGGGTGTGACAGTCCAAAACAACATATATTATATTATATTAGTTTACGGTTATGTCTTTTATGTTTCTGAGATCATTCTTTAAACAGGTTGAAGCACTGTTAAGTCTCAGCTATAATGTCTCTCCGATTATTTCCCAGGTAAAGAGGCAGCAGCTGGTGCTGTTGATGAAGAGGATTTTATGAAAGCCTTTGAAGATGTGCCCTCTGTCCAGGTAAACAAATGACAAATAATTCACATCGAGAGCTTCTGACCTCATGTGAAAGTGTGACAGGAAAAAGCACCAGGGCTGATTTTAAGATTTAAGAGTTCACTGCGCACTTATAATTCACAGAGATTAAACAATACATCACAGAACCTGACAGACTTAATATATCTGATCCTTACGATTTACTGAGTGATCATCATTCCAGTCCTGTAGCATTACGACATCTTCTCTACACCATCCTGATGCTCAGCCATCAGACATTTCAGTCAAGACATTTATAGAAACTAGATGATGTTGCTTGATAAGTTTACTGAACGCCTGGCTTCCTAAATCACTGCTATAGTGTCGACGTCTATGGTTTGAAGGGAAGAGTCTTTACAATTATTGGATGTATTTTCATGAAGTATGGTTATGTCATGTTCTTAGAATTCTCACATAATAATGATAATAGTAAAATGCTTAATGTCCTTTTGTGTCCAGATCTACTCTAACAGAGAATTTGAGGACCAGCTGACCAAGGTCAGAGAAGTACTGTCTGATGACAAACATGACTGGGAGCATCGAGTGACGGCTGTAAGACTTGGAAACCAGATATTTCCCCTCATAACAATGCAGACTTTTGGTGTCTCATTCTCCTCTTTGTTGTTCTCTTCTCCTCCTCCAGCTAAAGAAGGTGCGTTCACTCATGTTGGCCCGGACGACTGAGTATGAGGGCTTCACACAGCAGCTGCGTCTCTTAGAGGCTCCTCTTAAGCTGTCGGCAAAAGACCTGCGCTCTCAGGTGGTCCGTGAGGCCTGCATCACACTGGGGTAAGAAACCCAATTTATTACCTTTCTCTAACAAATAATAACAATCCTTTAGTAGAGAATTGCACATTTTCTAGATATTAGCCTTCATTTTAAAGTGAGGATGCAGCAGAGACAACTTCTCACACCCAATGACTATGCTTGCTTCAAAAAAAATGTGGCATTGTTTTGGTAAATTATGGTTGTGGAATTCATGGAACATTCAAGAAGTAGAGGTAGAGGAAGTGGATGAGTTAAAATACCTGGGTTCAACCATCCAAAACAAGGGACAGTACACAAGAAAGGTGAAGAAGAGAGTGAGTACAGGGTGGAGCGAGACCTGTTATGATGTATTCCTTGGAGACAGTGGCACTGCCTAAAAGACAGGAGGTGAAGCTGGAGGTGGTAGATGCTGAGATTTTCATTGTGAGTGACCAGGATGGACGGGACAGCTCAGGTTGAATGAGACACACAAATGGAAATAACGTAAGAGTGTCAAGGTTGAGATGGTTTGGTCACGTGCAGAGGAGGGATAGTGATTATTACTGTATATTGGACAAGAGGAAGGCCACAGAGAAGGTTCATGGATGTTGTGAAGGAGAATATGAGGACAGTTGGTGTAATAGAAGAGGGCACAAGTGATAGAACAAGATGGAGGTAGATGATCCTTGGTGGCAGCCCCTAAAGGCAGAAGCCGAGGGGGAAGATGGTTATGGAATTTATGGAATAGGTATGTCATTTTATTGAGTAAATACAACTTGAAATTGCCTTTTAAATTCCAGTAAAAGACGTCAAAATAGTTGGAAGTGCCCAGTTGTGCATGGTTGGGTTTAGAAGTTTGTTTCATAAATTCCAAATTACATTTATATTGAAACTAGTTAAGCACCTTCTACAGTACCTGGTGTTATTTGAAACTGACATTAATATTTTATTGAGAATAACAGGTAATTCCTTTTATCAAGGTATTGGCAGTCCTCTTTAGGCTTTATGCCATTATAACACAATTAACAGTTCAGTTTAAATGTATACAATATTTATGAATTATTTTAGTATTCCAGTGAGAGTGAGTGAGAGCAACAGAACAGACGATCTACTACGACACCTACTAAGACGATCATCGTAGCTTTGGTTTGAGTGATGTTAGAAGGAAAGTGTAACAGATTAGACTGTACCAGGAAAATAGCATGTTAAAGCGTTTTCTCTTCACTCACTTGAGCTAATTAAAGTGAGCCCCATTCGAAGATAAGAAATGATCAGGGCGTTCCCACCCAAAACATCTGTCATCCACATTTTTTATTACAACCTTGATGAGGTGCAACAGAGCAGTGAACGGAGTTAGATGAATGAATGGGAGTGATGTGGATCCTGTCATCTTTTCAAATGCCACCATTTGAGCTTGTCAACACGTTTTTTAAGTGTGGAGTTGTTTTTCTACGTGTTTCGCAGAACCAGCTTCTGTCTTAATAATCTTGCAGAAAGAAAATGATTTTCATGTCATACCTAAATAATATATTAAATGATCATCTTTTGCTTCGCTTTCAGACATTTATCATCAATTCTGGGTAACAAATTTGACCATGGAGCAGAGAGCATCATGCCCACACTGCTAAACCTCGTGCCCAATAGTGCCAAAGTCATGGCCACATCCGGGGTGGCCACCATCCGCCTCATCCTAAAGGTAAGACTTTGGACTTCTGCAAATATTTTTTCATATCACACTATCAGGAAATTTAGATTTGTCATTTTAGCTATTACACCATATCTTGTTTAATAGTGAAACATTCTATACAAAACGTGATGAAATCTTATTTCTCTTTGTCTTTCCCCACCAGCACACACATTACCCACGTCTCATTCCCATCATAACCAGTAATTGCACCTCCAAATCAGTCTCAGTAAGACGGTAAGAACATAATCACTGGATATCAAATGAAAATGTGGTCATTGATTTATTATACAAAGCACAAATTTGGTATTTGATTCATTCCATAATTATTTTCAAGACACAACACAATTTTTTAATGTTAATGTTAAAGAAAAAAATGTATACACAACATGAGCATAAGAGTGAACAGTATGAACGACTGCAGATGATGGTTTTCTTGTGTTTGGAGTTATTGGCTTTTATTGACATTTCATTATATTCTGATCATTATGTGTTTTTTTGTAGCATTCTGCGAACTTAGGAGAGAGTTATTAAACTTTGTGTCTTTTCCAGGCGCTGTTATGAGTTCTTAGACCTCATGTTACGAGAGTGGCACACTAATACACTGGAAAGGTAAGTTGAACCTCCAGTGGAGAAAAATGTCTACTACTTAGAAAGTGTGTGTGTCTTGAAAAAGGATTGAGTTGGTGCTCACATGTGCGTGTGAGACAAAGATGCATTGCTGCTTCCTCCCCTCCCTCCTCTTAGATGATGACATTTGAGTTTGTTAACATTTAAAGAAGCTAAGCACTGGCTGGATGCGCCACAGATGAGGCCCATTAAATTGATGAATCCTGCGAGAGCCATCATCATCATCATCAAAACCTTGAGCAATGAGGCAACTTTCTATCCCCGTAACTCTGGCAACCATGACAGAGACTTTAAAAAGCAGGCAAAAATTCCTGTGAGTGTCCACATTCCCTGTGGATCACCAGAGGAATTAAACTGTTAGAGAGAGGAGAAAAGAAAGAGGACAGGAGCTTTGTTTTGTAGCACCTTGACGTTTAGGGTTACAGAGTCGTTATTGCTGGTATCTTGTCCTGTTCACCATGTTCCCTTACTACCCCAGACATGTGGCTGTTCTGACTGAGACCATCAGGAAAGGTATACATGACGCTGACTCCGAAGCCAGATCTATTGCTAGAAAGTAAGTGTTTTTGTCCATGAATATTGTTGTTTTTATTTTTTTAATGTGACTATACTGCAAATCATCCTCTGCTTTTTTGTATCCTCCCCTACAGATGCTACTGGAGTTTCCATGGTCATTACAGCCGCGAGGCAGAGCATCTGTTCCAGACACTAGAGTCCACCTATCAGAAGGCCCTCCAGTCTCACCTGAAGAGTTCAGACAGCATTGTGTCTCTACCCCAATCTGACCGCTCCTCCTCGTCTTCCCAAGAGAGTCTTAAGTAAGAACCATTGTATATTTAGGTGCTTCCTCATCCTCACTTCCTTTGCTTGATCCATAAACTCCTTTTTGTTTTACCCTGATGACCATGATTCCACCTGCGTTCTTTGTAAAATCTCTGTCCCGTCTCTTACCTTTTTCTAACGTCACAAAGCTTTTAAACAACTATATGATATTATAAGTGATTGCCATAAACATCTGCTGTTTTGATGATCATAAAGACATTAGTAGTAATTATCAAATGGGCAGCAGAGGGTAGTAACAGACACATAAACACGCAAGATTGTGGTCACTTTATTCTGAGTGGAGCTTATTGGCAAATTACCTCATTTCGTTCTACAGGATTGCAGCTGTTGTGGTCATCTGTGTTTGTGTGTGCTGGAGACTGTTTAACTGGCCATGGGAATGAGCTCAACTGGAAGCTTTTCTGAACCAGCCAGTAACATATTAAATACAACTCTACAACTGTTCAAATTCTACACATTAAGCTGCAAAGAATCAAACTACACATAGGCCATTTAGCATTTTTCATTTTATCATTTTTATTTCACATGCTGTCAACTATAATTTATCCATGTTTGTTAGATTAATAATCCACGATGATTGTTGTAATTCAGAAGTGCATTGCCTATCAGTTGTCTTCTAGAGCTTGAAAGTGTCTCTTTTTGTTTGTTAGCCGACCATTGTCTGTGAAGAGTGTCATTGGAGGAAGCATAACAAGAAGTAAGTCTCTTTCATTTGTCATTTTCTAAACTATAACTTGGTGTGCAGTTCTGTCCAGAAGTGATGATCATGTCAATGTTATCACGGAGTAATTAACACCAGCACACATGCTTCTTCCAAGTCATCGAATCAGCCAATCACTTTATTGTAGCTGCTTGCAACATCTACAACATATGATATAGGAGCTGATGGAAAACAAGTATCTAAAAGACTCTGTATCAGAAAGTACTATGAAAGTAAAATATGGATTCTCTAAAATATTGCAATATTTTATTGCGTGATATGACTGATATCGTATCAGTTCTTTGAAAAGCATGTTCTTGACACTGGTTTTCTGACAGTTCCGTATTTAAGTTATGTTCTCTTTCCCTTCTTCTACTTACCAGACAAAGACAACTGTATACTGATTATGTATATAACATTTTTATATTTACTATGACAGTTTTCTAAAACATTTAATATTTTGGGGTGAAGAAAAAGCATTATATCATCTTGCTTATAGTCTCCTACAGCAGGGCTTCTCAACCCTGGTCCTAGCCTTAGACTGAGGTAATTTGAGAGCAAGGTGTTCAGTCAGTGTATATTATAGGGCATGGTTTGTGCATACGTATATGGTCATACATGTACAGTAGTGTTTGTATTTTTAACACATCTCCTGTGCTGTTCCAGGTAAGCTGGTGAGCACCAGGGTTTCAACTTCATCAGGTTCCCTGCAGCGTTCTCGTAGCGACATCGACGTAAACGCCGCCTCTAGTGCCAAGTCACGTCTGTCCACCGTCCCCGCCTCCTCCTCACCGTTCAGCTCTGCAGCTGCCCTCCCCCCAGGCTCCTACGCCTCATTAGGTAAACCATCAGTCACCTCCCTCTGTTTAAAGACACAAAAACAAACCTATTTTTAGTAAAACAAATACACAGACAGTGTTCAGGGATGCAAGTATCTGGAGCTGAAGCTAATGAGGTGATGGCATTTCTAATCTTGACTTGTATAACAAAGGATAGAGACCCTTTTAATCTGGAATGAACCACTGTCTATAGCAGGGTTCCCAAACTTTTCAGTATTGAATCCTCAAATTTATGGCACCAGAGACTTTAATCCTCCTTTACTTCATAGGTGTTTGAAGTATAAAAATTGTATGGATTTTGATACTGATATTGATTGATTTGTGGTAGCGGTGTAAAAGGAGCTCCTGTAGCTGGCACTGGGGTTATCTTTTAATTTGTTTTGGATTGTTTTAAATTTCAATATCAGTGTGTATTCAAATGGGACTTGTGAGCTTGTCTTTTCGACAAGTGTTAAATTGTGAACTGTATTGTCCACCAAGGTGGAAAATTGGATTTGCCTCACCAACTTAAATCATATGCAAGGCGTGCGTGCCGTTCACATGGTTAAGTCATGAAAATCTCTGGCCAGCTAGCCACAGTTTGGGTAATATCAATGTAATGTAAGGGATATACAGGAGCGATAAATAAAGATAAAGGCCCCTTGGGAAACTTTCCCCGAGACAAATCAAACAATACTGAAAGCCTTAAGACAAAAATTACAATATATAAACTTACATTCCATTGAAAAATTAACTTCCATGGCCTCTATCGTTTTTGAATATGTCATCACAAACGTAACAACCTGTGAACTTTTCAATACATTTTCACTCAGCATTCCAATTGACTCATCTTGTAAATACTTACTTATTTGATGGCACCATTATTTAACAGGGTCTTTTCTTGGGGGCCCTCTAATCCTTCAACGTCTTCTCTCATCATGAAGTATTATAACATTTTAATTTGTGTTCAGTGGTTTTTGTAAACCTGACTGGGTTGATAAATTGCTACTAATGCTGTCATTAGACAGCTCTGTCAGCAGGAACTGTATAAATCGTCCACTGATACTCCTGACAAATTGATGTGATGAGATGAGTGATGAGTAATCCTCTCTCTGTGACAAAAAGTCCTGATATTTTCAAGGATGTTTTCACTGACACTTTAGACTAATGGAGAATATTTAAGCAACCCTGCCACCATGACTGATTAAATTTAGGCTAATATTTTTTCCCATGCAGAGAATCACATTTCTTTTCTCCTCCAAATGAGTCCCCATGGCTCAATAATGGCCATTACTAATTATGACGATGTCCCTTTGGTCTCCCACTCACTCCTGCTTCAGTTTCTACTAACATCTTTTATACCTCTCCTCCCACTCGCTGCTGCACTGCCTCTCTTAAATCCCCCCAAAAGATGGCACTCCTGGTAAAAGTGATGGTAAGACTTGTATGTCTATTTGTGAATATGAGACAGAGAAAATGTATGCGTCTTTTTGTCACAGGCTACACAATTACACATTTTATCTTCATCTGTTCCCCTCTTTACTCCCACTACCACCCCCCCCAAAGTGGTCGTTGGTTATGTGGAACTCTGCATGGACTGTCTGCATGGACTTTATCATCTGACTGTAACCCTAACAACAACTGTTTCCATCATCTCTATTACTTACACAGCAGTTGTCTGGTGTCAGTTACTATGTTTTTATGCACAGTCGAGTCGAGCTACTGCCCTTGTCTCATTATATAAGCACTAGTGGGGAATCAATTTATCGAATAAAGCATGTTTGTCAAAGTCATGAGTTTGGGTGGGTCAGTCAAAAGACGGCAAAGACGACACCCATATAAATAAACTGGTGTACTCTGGTATACTCTGTTCCTCCGTCCTTCACATTCCCTCAAACCAATGAAGGATTTCTAAATTTGCAGGTTAAATAAATAGTCTCTGCGTTCTCTTATTCCACCGTGTACCAGCTTCCTTTATTATTTCCGGGTATTAGCCAGGCATGGAACAGTGGCACATGTGCACAGCCCCTAGGCCAGCTTGAGTCCAACTCCGGTTCAGCTGTACATGTGTTAGTAGCTCGACTCCCAATCACATTATCTGGATGTGTTGGCACGTTTTAGCCAGTATTAGACAGGCTAACACGATAATTTGTTTTTTTTCTCATGTCATTTAAACATATTGACTGTGTTTCTCTCTTCAGATAGGAAATTATTATACTTAAGCAGGAAATAATAAATGTTAATAAATTGTTTCGGATGTCATTGCAACACTTTTACTTCACCTCAAAAAGAATTTTATCAATGCTACAGGTGTGATGGATTTTGCCCCCAGGAGTAGAGATGAGTGTGTGATTGCTGAACCAACACCACATGCCATAGTTGCACATTGCTTTGACTTTAAAAGGACTGTTTGAAAATATTCCGAGATGTAGATTGTGTTGGTTTGTATTTGATCAAATGCATGTGGGTTATTCTAATAATGAAGTTCCTATTCTAAATAAAACAACCTCTGACCCACTGTGTGACAAATACAGCAGCGGCTAGTCATGCTAAAAAAAACGTTATATGTTACTTTAAAATTGTGCATACATACAAATAAGTAAGTACGTGTGTAACATGCTGTAGATTGTTGTAGTAGTGTTAGTGAAATTTCCATTTTCTTTCTCCAGACCTGGGTCAAAAATGTTCTCATGGTTTGTTTAAACACCTGAAGGCAGATACTTGTGTTAAGACTCTTGAAATGCTTGAAAGCACTCAAGCAGTCTATTGGCTTGTGTGTTTCTTTGTTTAAGTTAAATGTGCTTAGAGGCAAACCCCTAATTTTGAAACTCAAGTCACAGGTGAGAACAAACTCTGAGAATTATTCCAATTCTTACTGACCCAAGTTTTCCTGTTTTCCTCTTCAATGCTTTCAGCACTTTGTCTCTTTGTCCAGGTCATCTTCATTGTCCAGGTCTTCTTCATTCTGTTTTCCCAGACCTTTCTTTTTCTTCTTTCTGTCCAGGGTTGATAAAGCCGAATATTGATAATTCTAGAGTCACTCTGCTTATTCCTGTCCCCTCTTCTCTCCGTTCTATTTCTCCTTCCCTTTTCATCCAGGTCGTGTTCGCACCAGGAGACAAAGCTCCGGTAGTGTGGGTGGAGCCAGTCCATCTGTGGTGGACAGCAGGGGGCGCAGTCGAGCCAAAGTAGTTTCCCAGTCCCAGCGTATGTACACAGTTCTCATATCAGATTCTCTCAGTTTTTACACATTCAACATTGCATAGTTATGTGTGTGCATAATGCAATCTGTCCCTCTCATATTTAGCGATGATCTTTGTCTCCATTGAAGATCAAATTAGTTGTCTTGCTCTTTTCCTGTTTGTGTGTGTGAAATGTTTCTCCTGTGGTTCAGCACCCTGAAGAAACTTCCAGCCACTCACAAATATGCTGTATCTCTGCACGTGTAATTCCATGCATGCAAGGATATCGTGTATGAGTGTAATACTGTTGCGCTGCGAGAGTGATCGATGCACACCTAACATGTTCTCAGCCGTTTGTGAGGGCATGCTGGGTGAATTCAATAACCACAATCCTCCTCTATCTCATTTCCAATCTCCACCCTGTCCTGCCTATCGCTTCCATCACCCAGGATCCAGATCAGCCAATCCCATCAGTGGTAAGGCCTCAGCTTCATCCAATCAAAAGCGAGATGCCTCATCCCTAAGCTCCACCCCCAGCACATAAGAGTTTATTACTTTGTTGTCCCACAGTTTTACACTTCTATGTTTGTTTCACCATGTGTACTGTAGTAGCAGCAGCATGCTCCACTCTTTACGTATGCCCACCAACTGTTGGGATTTGAAAAGTGTCTGTCATTTTGTGGTGTTTGTTGTATTTTTTCTCCATTGGTGACAAGAAAATGTCCCACCCTCCACGCACATACACAGTTTTGGTAGATTCAGCCCATCACTGTTCTGTTTGCCTCCCACTTCTCTGTTGTCAGTAAAACACTGGAATATATTTACTTTAGGGATGGGACGATCAACTGTTAGAATAAGAAGCACTCACAATAAGTTTAAATTATCGTGATTATTGTGAGTGGGGAAAAATGAATAATTTAATGTAATTTAGTTGAAAATGTTTCCAACATTAGATTCCTCATAATTACATTTGAAGTGCCACAAAGGGGGATCTTGTATAAGATGCTTGTTTTTCTTTGTACTGTGTTTACTTAAGTGATTTCAGTGTGCTTTAGAGCAATTTTATGACTTCTAAGCACATTTTTACATTTATCCCAATAATATTGTCGATTGCAATTATTCTGGATCAGGATAATCATGATATGATATCGTCCCATGCCTAATTCACGCACTTTCAAATTAAAAGTAAATGATTCAGAAGTACATGACATAGGTTTACACTTAATAAAAGCAGAAGAATACATTATGCACATTTCTTACAGTCTTTTCTGTTACACAGATGTTTCTCTGCTGTATCTATAGTAATTTATTTTGTGTATGTTTGTCATCTCTTTGTCTACAGCTGGCAGTCGCTCCAGCTCTCCCGGCAAACTGCTGAGCCACAGCAGCTATGGTCGAATCCCTCGAGCCACGGTGTCGGCCTCCACAACGCCAGCTGACAAGCGCAGCAGGATTCCCCGCAGCCAAGGCTGCAGCCGAGAAACAAGCCCCAGCAGAATGGGTCTCGGTAAGAGCAGGCAAACACAGCTCACACAAGTCACTTTCTGTAGAAACATTGGCTGGGGCCCTGCTGGACTAATTATGTCATATTCTGGAAGTTTGTATTACTTGAAGAAGCTTAAAGAAGCTGTTTGGAATACACGTCATGAACACATGTATCACTCGAAGACAAGGAGAGAAGAACTCACACTGCACTCAGATGATAAGAACAACCATTGTACAGCTAACTTATCATTTTATTAGCTGATAGAAACATTATTTCAAATGCTTTTAACCTCTACTCATCTGTATTTTTGGTTTAGAGACCATGGTGATTACAGCTCTTTGAAACAGGTGGATTAAAAATCCTTGAGGATCAAATTAAACTCATTCTGTTTTGTACTGTAATTAAACACACTGCAATTCTGGTTAAAGTGTTTTGCTGGTTAGCACCATCTATCTTAACACAGATGTACTAATGTAAAAAACACCATCTGCTTCAACATCATTTACCTCATCTGTCAGGGGAGCGTTTGGAAGTTGCAACAAAGAAGAAGAAAAGATCAGTGTTGTGATGTTCACAGGTTTTTGTTATTCTCTTTAACAACTTAATTAATACCGATTGCTGATTACGCAGAATTTAATACCGATTGCTTTGTGTTTATTAAGTAATAGCCTTATACTCCTTTTATACATCTAATTTCTGACCCAAGTGAGAAGCTTGTTGTTCTCAGTGTTGACACCCTCTAAATTTTACTCACAGTTTGCTTTGTCACCAACTCACTCTCCACTAACACTCTGCACTACACAACTACTGCTTCTTTCTTTCTTTTTACAGTTCTTCTTCCTTCCTCTCTTTGTTTATTCTTCAATACCTCTCAAGCTTTTATCTCTTTGTATACTTTACTCCCATAGAGTCCCATTTTGACAATAAGACTCTTTAACCCATGGACAATAATTTACCTGTTGTTGAAGTATATTATATTTTAAACAACAGCTAAATAATTTGTTTTTGCACTTCATGTGCCTCAAACATCAGAATTGTCTCTTAACTAAGCATTGTCATCACAATGTATACAATATTAAGATCATGGCCCATGGGCCCTTAAATCATCCTTTTTCTTCTCCATGCAGAATAGATACACTCCCATTCCCTCTGTAATCAGATCTTTTAGAAAATAAAGTACTGTTTTTTGTTCAAACCATCATCGGATGTATGTGTCACTTGCAGGGCACTATACCATTAGGCATCTCCTCTTCTAACCTCTTCCCCCTCGTCTTCTCCTCATCGTGACTCTCACCCCAACACTGACCCATGAATGCATACACTGACCTTCCCACCTAACTTGTTGTTCTGACAGCCAGCCTGTGTGGTAAAGCTCTTCTTCCCGCTGCTCTTCCCTACCGCACGCTAGCCCGGAGCCGCATTCCCCGCCCCAGCATGAGTCAGGGTTGCAGTCGCGACACCAGTCGTGAGAGCAGCCGCGACACCAGCCCAGCTCGGGGCTTTGCTCCCCTGGGTGAGTACCGCTGAGCTAATAGCTGTTCTGCATTAGCTCTTGTGGCCCAGAAGGTCCCAAGCAGACAAAATTTCCCACATGCTCACATGAGCTTTCCCTTACCTTATCTACTCTGTTGTTGATGTCATTTCACACTGCTGCCTGTTTTTCTCTGTGCATGAACTAACTAAGTCTGTATGGGGTTTGGGGACGTTTTTGGTTGTATGTGGTGGATAAAACCTATTATTTACGTCTGTGAATCCTGTTTTATAGATGGCATAAATATTACATATTACATAATAATGTAACATCATGTACCAAATTCATCTGTTTTCATGTTTTATATTTTTGAATGGACCTTTGTACGTACAGTATATTGTGGGTTTTAAAGGTTTAACAGACAACTGTTATGTCTCAAGTGGTTTCTTGTTTCAGCAAAACAAGTTCTCTAAATACGTATGATTTTGGTTTGTTAGCGTTGTCTTGACTACACCTCAAATAGCATTTTAACATTTGCACAACATAATGAGAGGCCTCTTTTACACTGCTGGTAAGAGACTTAAGAGTACATCTTATTAATTTTGATTTCAATTAAAAACAAGGCAGTCAGAGATGGCAGACTTCACACCATTCACACAACAAGCGTCTGGCGGCCTCTGCTGGTCATATTGGCAAGTGCGTAAACACAAAAAACAAAGACACAGAGCCACTTAAAAGAAATACTTAACCCCCACTCTGTAATTAATAAAACATTGTTCATGTTCTTATTTCAGAAGTGTCCAATTATGAATAAATGTCAACCCAAATCGTACCATTATATTGAAATAAGTACACAAATATAAAAGCAGAAGGGCAGTGATGTGTGATGTCAGCAGTGTGTAAATGGTGTCTTTGGTGTTAAACCTGTTGTGTGTGTGTGTGTATGTGTGTGCGCGCACGTCACTAACCCCTTGGTCTATACGTTGCCCACCTCTCCTGTCCCCTGCAGCCTCCCGACGTCACTCCCGTTCAACCAGTGCTCTCTCCACAGCCGAATCACATGGCCAGTCAGGTGACCTGCATGATCAGAACACATCGCTCCTCTCGGTTCCCCTTGAAATTACCTTTATCTCAGAGGCATTAATGCCTACTGTACCAGCATGCAATGATGTTACTGTAGGAAACACCCATCATTACATTGTACAATTTATTGTGTTTTATGTCGTCATTGAAGCGAATAAAAAAATGGCATGTTAAGGGGGAAAAACATCTCCTTGTTTCAACATTACCATTTTCAGTGCATTACCGTCTTCATATTGACTATGACTGACTCAGTTGAACTTCATTTGTTGCCAATTTTTTTGGGTTGTCATTATTTATTTATTTTTTTAAATCATCTGACATCTTTTTTTTGTACTTTAAAGTGTTTCGGGTTTTTTGTTTTGAAGTTACCCATTTTGTTATGTTTGAGATTGGCTGCCATCTAGTTGTATCATCCATTGAATTGTGAACTGTACCTCTCTCTCTTTGATTCACCTTTTATTTGTATTATTTAAGCTGACAGTACACAGGTGTTTCCTGTGTGGGGCATGTTGTTGTTGTTGTTGCTGGTGGTGGTGTTGTTGTTGTTGGTGGTGGTCTCTCCCAGGGAAAGTGGTATAGCTACAATTATTCCTGTGCTTTTGTTCAATGGCCTGGTCATCCTCTAATTGAGTTTTTTGTAATGTTTTAATTCTTGCCTTTGGTGGTTGGATACTAAATTGCCAAATGTGTCCAAAGGAAATAGTCACTCTCTTTATAAGCTGTGTAAGGTTACTTTGCTTAAACTGTTGTCTGGTAAGTTGTAGTGACGACTTAACTGTGTTGCAAAGCGTCATTGTCATAATTTTTTTCCTTTACCTTTTTGTTTCCCCACTTCCTGTCCAGACCGGTATGGTTTGATTCATCAAGCAAGAATCTCAGCATCAGTCAATGCCATGAGGATCTTAAATACTGGTACTGAGGTGGAGGCAGCTGTTGCAGATGCTCTGGTAAGTTCTTGACTTCAGCAGACACATGAACATTTGTGTTCAGTTTGTTGTTTTTAAGAAGTTAATATTTTTACAGAAAGCACAAGGCAAAGTTTTCAATTCAACTCAACATATTTTTAAATTATAAAGCCATCAATAAAATCTGCTGTAGCACCAAATTTGTACCTGTGTGCTACTAGCAACATTAATGGGTTTTCCCTTGGCCCACCCTCTCACCAATTTGTTAGCTTTCAAAGTTGGGTTGCCAGTCTCTTCCCAATAAATGAGACCGATAGGTATGAAGCTTCTCAGTCATGGTCATCATAACCATAGGACACTCTGAACTATTTTAGTATGTTAACATGCAAAACCTCTCACTGCTGTTTAAAAGCTATTTAAAAATCCCCAATTTTCTATGTGTTCTGATGCAAGTATGGCATTATTTTGGCCAGGATGCAATGTCAAACACACCAGTGAGAATTTAACAACAGAATATATATCTATGACCCATAAACTCACACACAGATGAAAAATGAAAATGTCTTTTGTTTACCCTGAAGAGCTGTACTTTCTTTGTACTTTGTTCCTCCTTTAAAACTTGCCTCTCTCCTTTTTCCCTCCTGGTTGTTTTGTTACCATTTCAGCTGTTAGGAGACTCCAGGAATAAGGTAGTTGGTCATTTTTTGCACTGTTTGTGTTATCAATGCCATCATGCACTAATCAAGTTAAGAAAATAACACAGCCTGGCTCCCCACCACCCCAGTCCCTTTTTTTTATTATTATTTGTATATTTATATAGCTTTTCCCTGAATGTTGATATTCATTGCATCTCAGATAAGTGGAATCTGTGGAAAGATACTCGTTTCAGTTCTTTATTCATACACACATTATTCATTCATACATTTATTTAAAGTCCATGATTTGATTTCAAATTTTTTATTTCTGCATTTGTAATAGTCATTTTCTTACTTTTTCACTGCTTAACTGGCTTTTGTTATGGTTAATTTTTATCCCTGCAATAGATTATCGTACATGTACAAATCTACCCTTTTAGTCAAAAGAAACATACTGTATTTACGAGAAAAATATGAGATATACTGTATATTAATTAGAACCATATAAAAAACTGCATGGCTACCTGATGCAGCTGCATTAACCTTGTGTCGAAGATTTTGCCTCACGTCTGAGTGTATCCGACTAAACACTATCCCTGCAGAACGTGGTTAACAAACAAAGTATCATACTGCATCTGTCATTGCTTCATGTTCTGTTTTCTCTTGTAGCGAAAGCCGTTGAGACGGAGGTACGAATCACCAGGGATGTACTCCGATGATGATGCCAACAGTGACGCGTCAAGTGCTTGTTCCGAGCGCTCGTACAGTTCACGAAACGGAGGCATTCCACATTATCTGCGCCAAACGGAAGATGTGGCAGAGGTCCTCAACCACTGCGCCAGCTCCAACTGGTCTGAGAGGAAGGAGGGCCTGCTGGGTCTGCAGAACCTCCTCAAGAGCCAAAGAATACTGAGGTGGGATTGAACTCAAGAGACTAATGGTGTATTTCCAAAAATTATCAATCATCATGTTTCACCCACTGGATTTTAAAATAATAACCTTTTGTCATCTGAGCTTCCCTAATCAGATGAACATAGACAACAGATGACCTGAGGTATCCTTATAGTAGTTCTCTCTCTCTCTCTCTCTCTCTCTCTCTCTCTCTCTCTCTCTCTCTGTGTAAATAGAGAGGAGGTGTATAAGTGTAGTTCTCTCTCACATCACATGATTTATGGTATGATCACCTTTGGTGATTATAAAAATAATCTTCATCTAGAGTAGTTCTAAACCATTGTTACAAAGTATTTCTATAAAAACAGCAACCCTCAACAAACAGTTTTGAATAGAGTACAAAACAACCAACAACCAAACCACCAACAGAATAATCAATAAAAGTATGTGCAGAATAATACACAAGAACATATGTAACAAAGCATATAAACATTTTCAGCAGAATTAGTAAAATGAAGCACAATCAGAAAACTTTCTTTTAAGGGGAGGTCATTTAATGATTTTGAACTTTTGGGAAACTTTGTAATAAATGGAAGATAGCAAATGCCCTGATTTTCTGTTTGTTTCTCTCTGTTGACTGCAGCCGAGTGGAGCTGAAGAGACTCTGTGAGATCTTCACCAGAATGTTTGCAGATCCACATAGCAAGGTATAGAAGATCATCTCGACTGCCCGAAGAAATTACTAACCATTTTTTGTAACTACAGGGTCTCTACAATGACAAAATCCTGCAGCTTGTGTACAGATGACCTATTATGTACTTTTGATGTGTCTGTTGATACTAATGGAGTGTCTTGTGTTGCATGGTCTGCCTTGCTGTGGATTTAACAACAGAGAGTAAGTGTGTTTTACAGTTCATTTTATTGATTGATTGATTTTTTGGAAATCTCCACAAGACTTGATTTTATAACCTCCCAGTGTGATTATTGTTATTTCATGTTGTCTAATAAAATAATGGATAAACAGAAATATTGATCAATACTAAGGAGAGAAGATTAAGCATCTTAAGTGATTAGTGCGTATTATTTCCCACATTATTTAACCAATGGAAGCCATCTAAAAAAGCATCTATATCTGGTTACACATTATGTATATTCAAGGTGAAGAGCAAGTCTCATGTAGGTTTTATTGCATAACAAGATGACCTCACACATTCTCACAACATGAACTTTTAACTCCTCTTATTAAGAAACAATCCCATATGACAAACCAGTAATTTACTTTCACACTGTGCATTGGAATCAGTCAAAACGCAAATGCCTGCAGTATGTGCAGAACACAGCTGCTTGGTTTTAACTGGTTCTCTATTTGTCTCTCTCTACTCCCAATCAACTTTAAGTTACATTTTTAAAATTCAGTTAGTCTATAAAGAATTCCATAGATGGACTTTCCTTTATCCAATTTCTCTTATAGCCCCCAACACTCCATCAAGATCCCTAAAGTCATTCAACCAGTCAGTACTGGTCATCCCTCAAACTTAAAGGGTGACACTCTTTTTTAGTTGCAAGCTCCAGTACATGCCCTCTCTAATGAAACCTTCAAAAAACATTATAAAACTTTCTTATATCTTTGTCTCTGATTTATGTTGTTTATGTACCTACAATTGTACACTACTTTGTGAAGAATATTGATCAGACGACATTGTTTTTACATGCATTATAGAACATGTGAAATAGAAGTTGAAGTTGACTTGATTTCTCAGGTGTTCAGTATGTTCCTGGAGACACTTGTGGACTTCGTCACAGTTCACAGGGAGGACTTGCAGGACTGGCTGTTTGTCCTGCTCACTCAGCTGCTGAAGAAAATGGGGGCAGATCTGCTTGGCTCTGTCCAGGCCAAAGTCCAAAAGGCTCTGGATATCACAAGGTCTGTCCAACAGCTAAGATAACAACCTGCTGTGCATTTCCAGGGGATGAGGAGACACTTTACAGTATTTAAGAATTAAATTGTCCAATTTCTTATTGTGGAATGAAATGCACTAAAAAACATGTAGTTTTGAGTTATTTGGCTTACAAAGTACACCCAAACTTCAGGGTCCTGGCATATTCTGAAGTTTGCCATCCACAAATAAATCAAGCTACAGATTGTCTGGGTCAAATGTATTCACAGCAGGAGAATGACCAGAAAATTAACACAAAGGGGTGGAGCCTGGCTTCAGCATTTATAATAGGACACTGCTTATTTGCTTGCTGTTAATTATCTGAAGCGTCTGCTGTGTCTCATATGGACTCACTTAGACGCTATCTAGAAATATTACTAGCAAGCTGTCAGGACAAAATTTGGAAAACATCCAGAGAGACTTTTGCATACATTTTCATTCTCACATGCTTCCCCTCTGGAAAATACCCATGCTTTCAGACATGCTTAAGTGCATGTCTGAAAGTAGGATTAGTAAAATGTAGCTTATATCTCAACAAACACTACACAGTGTAATAGAGCAGGAATAATCTAACCTCTTTTGTTTCTGTTTGTTTGTTTGTTTGTGTGTGTATGTGTGTGTATGTGCGTGCGTGTGCACATTTAGAGAGTCATTTCCATTTGACCAACAGTTCAACATTCTGATGAGGTTCATTGTAGATCAGACTCAGACACCAAACCTCAAGGTAAGTCAAATGAGAAACACTGATTAAAAACACTGATTAATAATAGAGGTGAGCGCTGGTTGTTTAATGTGCATTTGTAAAAAGAAAAAAAAAGACTAAATGACTGTTGATTTGTTAGGTGAAGGTGGCCATTTTGAAGTACATTGAGTCCCTCGCACGCCAGATGGACCCAACAGACTTCGTCAACTCCAGTGAGACACGTTTGGCTGTGTCCCGCATCATCACCTGGACCACTGAACCCAAAAGCTCTGATGTCAGGAAGGTAGGCCAGCTCTTGATGATAACAGAAATCTCTTTGGACACATTTACTTTAACATGACTCTTCCCTTAGAATAATTGTGGTACAATGTCATTATTGGAATGTAAAGAAATTGTAGGCCCACAAGTGTGTTCTTATGCTTTATCTCATGCCTAAAGTTTTTTAGGGTTTTACGTAACACCAGTTACCAAGGTCATGCCTTACTAAACTGTTTAAACAATGGTACAGTACACAAAGTTGAGCGAGCTTATTGCTAAACTAAGTGCTTAAATGCTTTGAGACTAAAATGATAATTGGATTCATTTTAAGGATTTTTTTTCTTTTTCAAAACAGATCCACAAAATGAACATTTTCCCCACAGACATATGTCCACACCATTTCTATTTAATTTTCTCCATCTGTGGTGGGTTTATATTAAGTTGTAAACTTGAATGGCTTTCAGTCAATGGTGCAGCTTGTTTGACTTGCATCATAAATTCTCTCCCTTTCACCTTCTGTTTGTTTTTCAACCACTGTGTTCCCCCAAGTAAAATCCTCACCTATTTCCTAATCAGGGTCTGACTTCCAGGAGGCTGGAAACAAGTCACCAGTACAGAGGAGTTAATATAATCCTGACTGAGTAGAAATATGCTGAAAGACTGACCCACTCTGTGATGATCTGTGCCAAACTGTTTTAAAAGGCTGGTACGGTTTAACCATATTCTGGTGGAGCACCTGTATCATGCTGTAATTCCTATTCTGCCCTGCCACTGTGCCCCAGACCCTTCATAGCTGGGTGAGCGAGGAACTAGCTGGCAGGTCCAGTACAGCAGCCTTACTGTCCACTGAGGGTAACCAGGAAGAAAGGTGTAAGCAGGTAGAACCCGCACCAGCAGCCAATCAACACATGACAAGCACGCACTGCCCTGCCTGCTTGGTGCCTAACCACCACCAACCCTCAGGACTGTGACAACTTTTCACTCACCCCCTACCATTAATGCTCCAGCTGTTTTGCCGTAATAACTGCTTAGAGTCGGTCTTTGCCTTGTTATTTGTTCACTCACCAAACAATTGAAGCTTGTTGTGAGACATTAGTGTTTTTTTTTTCCTGATGTACAGCAAAGGCTTGCTGCTTCATATGAATGTACCATTAATCCAGATTAATTGCTCAACAATTATAGTATTATTTTGTTACTTCTGTGTGTCTAACACTTCATTGTCTGTTTGATTCACTCTAACCACCTGCATACCTGCATGCTATTAACATTTTGTTTTTCGACAGCGTTTGAATCACAAATTTTGTATTGTATTGTTTTATTTTTTATGTCAGTATGTATTGTGCACTAGCTATAGCTTTAGTATAAAGCTATACATGCTTACATCTTTTACTTAATTAATAGCAGTTGCTCTGTATGGATGTGCTTTCATCGCAGTTTAATCGTCACAATTACATGTAATAAGTTACTGTAGTGCATTTTGTAGTATAAAATTTAAAGACCAGTGGTGGCCTAGAAAAAAACATACATGTTTTTACATTATTTATGTTGTGTGGTAGATCTGCAGAATGAGCTCTGTAATTTTATTTTTTAACAACAACAATAAAGCTCGACTGGAATAGAATAAAATATAAAATAGTTGGATACTAACAACAGGTCTGAATAGGGCTGATGGTGTCCACTAACTATCTCAGAAATGATTAAAAACAGAGGCCATGCAGCTTAGGACTAACTAGTCACGTTGCGCTGTAATGAAAGTTTTTGATCAAGTTTGATTTTAGTCTGCAGGATTGTACTTGGTACCATTTAACGTAGTCTTCATCTCCAACGAACTACAAAAAACATGACTTTCCACAAGTTTATCTGGAGTAACTTGCATGTGTTAACAGTGATGTATGAACAGCGCACACCAGTACACTTCAATTAGTGTGTCCTTCATTAGTCTTGGTCACTGAATGCAATTTTCATCACTCAACTTTAATGCGTTTTCTATGCGTGTTTCTACAACCTCATGTGTTTCTGTTCTGAATAGTTTTGGCTGTTATTTGTCTGTTTGACCGGTCTTCTGTGGTTTTACAGATGCTGACCTTAATACAATAATATTAGTACAATTCTATAATTTTACCGGTAAAATTTCAGTTGTAAACACATGGTTATGGTTCCTCTGAAACCAAGGAACGCCATCTGAACTGTATCTTCCAGCAGTAGGAAATGTGTCCCTCACCCTAAATTGTGGCATTGATCTGCCTGCAGGCTGCTCAGGTGGTGCTGATATCCTTGTTTGAGCTCAACACCCCAGAGTTTACCATGCTGCTGGGAGCACTGCCTAAAACCTTCCAGGATGGAGCCACCAAGCTTTTACACAACCATCTGAAGAACTCCAGCAATACCAGCAGTAGTGTGGTATGTAGGATGCAACACCGTAGTACGGAGTCCTCAAATTAAATGTAGGATCTGTGTAAAACAAATGAGTTCTGAAAGTATATAAATATGGGAACACATTTTATTTCTTCTTGCCAGACTCGAGGCACCATTACCATTGAACAAATTGTTTTTAGATTAGATGTGAGACCCCATTTTACATAGCAAACTATGTTAGCAACACAACAATCCAGATAGTTTCCCTCTGTCTGCATTAGCACCAGAGGAATACACCTGGTGGCTTAAGTATCAGACAGATCCCCAACACCGAGTAAAAACTCTGCATCAGTGTGAGGCCTTAATTAGTTGGCGATTTCATTAGTGTTTCCTCTTCTTTTAGGGGTCTCCAAGCAACACCATCGGACGGACACCACAGCGCCACACTCCCAGCAGAACCAGCCCCCTAACCTCTCCAACAAACTGCTCCCATGGAGGACTTTCTCCAAGGTAGAT
The DNA here is from genome assembly GCF_019176455.1 of Solea senegalensis. Lineage (NCBI taxonomy): Eukaryota > Metazoa > Chordata > Actinopteri > Pleuronectiformes > Soleidae > Solea > Solea senegalensis. Next base: position 25,025,858 of record NC_058022.1, on the reverse strand, counting down.
CCTCGCTGATCTTCTTTTAATACAGTAGCACTTGCTAATGCATGGCTGCAATGTAATCATGTATTGTATGGCATCATCTGCTTTCATTTGGAGACTAACACTTTGTGAGTTGCTCAGAGAGATGATTAGCATGTGGCTTATTAATAAAACATTTACTGCCTGCTGTTGAAACATCAGGTAACCGAAGTTATTTGCTCCTGTCAGTGTGATGTCTGGGCCACACTGGATGTATAATCAGTACATCTATGTCAGTTAACATCCTGCTTTTCATTTAGGCACCAAAGTTATCATATTAAAGCAGCCACACAGCCTGTGTGAGACTAGCATCTCATGAGCTCTCTCCTATTTTCTCCGTAGATAGATCATTTTAGAATGTGATTTGTCATTGATAGATAATTGCAGCCCTCGTGTAGACCTTTTCCCTGTGTGAACATCAGAGGCGTGCAAGATGCAGATCATTAGCGATGCAGTCGAGACGCACTGCAGATGTAATCAGTGTGGCCTCGGCAGCATAAAGCAATAAAAGTTCTCTAAATATATAGATTTTCTCCAATTGAGCAGCTCATTCAACTAAAGCACTTTTGTCTGCAAGCAGAATACCATGTACACTGATAGATCTATTGTATTTCCTGCTTGTGATTACTGTAGTTGAAGCTGCAAGATGCTTAGAGTCGTAGCTCATTCTGTTCATGGAACACGGCTCCTCATTCAAAGCAGGGCTTTTTTTTGCTCTTGTTTTACTTAAAACTGACTTTGTGGGTTGCTGCTACTTTTCCACTGCTCTCCTCTAAATTAACAATTTCCCTTAACCTTTAAAGCTCAGACTAGTTTCTTTTTGTCTCTTCTCTTTCACACTTGTTTTCCTCTTCCTCCACCACCTCCGTCTTGTCTCGTGGTCTCCTCCTCCTGTTGGTTTCCATTTATCTTGCCCCCACTCTTTCTCTTCTGTCTGTCTGTCCATCCTTCCCTCTCGGCCGTGCTGTTGCAACAGTCGGTTATGGGGTTGGGGTGTTGATGGACTATCAAAGCACCCCCCTGCCCCTCCTCCTCCTCCTCCGCCTCACTCTACCCCTGCTGCCCCCTCCCTAAGGGTCCTACGCAGAGCATATTCACCCAGGTAATGATGTGGGCTGTGACACATGGGAGATTATGCCCACAAGGAGGACAGACCTTTTGCGTAGTCCAGATTTCCCTTTTAGTTCAGTTAAATGTTAGTTTCTCTGCTAAATACAGTAATAACTCTAATAACTTGAAATGATAGTGTAACATACAGTATAATACTGTTTCCATCCAACTATACTTCACTACTGCTGTGCAATAAGGATGCAGAAGTATAATTACTCTGATCACTCACTAATTGGTAGGTGTGTTCTAATTCTTATTACAGAAGACGTTGTCACCCTGGCATACTGCATGCTGTAGTTGACGAAAATAAATAGATGCAGCAGTAATCACCTGACAATTCCACACACCAATGATAACAAACATTACATCACTTACATTTATGCTGCATTTTGGTCCAGTTTAGCTGGTTGACTATTCTTTCCACCATGGATATCTATGGAAATCATTTGAAATATGGTCAAATGTGCAAAGGGTTGGATGGAAACACAGTTACTGTTTCACTGACATTAAGCTTTGCTCTCTCTAAAAACATCTGTCTAAGCAGTGCTAATCACAGTGCAATCATTCTATATTTCTATACCCACTTCTCATGTTTTGCTTATATAGTTTTGTATATAACTTTCTGCGTTTGTGTCTGGTAGTATGATGGAGTATGATACGGAGAACATGAACTCTGAAGAGATCTACAGCTCGCTCCGTGGTGTCACTGAGGCCATCCAGAGCTTCAGCTATCGTAGCCAGGAGGACCTGAATGAACCAATCAGACGGGAGGGCAAGAGGGATGATGCAGTAAGTCATAACATTTTCAACTACATCACCTCTTTCCTCAATAATACTACTTGGATAATACAAGGGTTTTTACCTTTAATTACAGTCTTAAATGCTAAAAAGAGAATTTAAATTGAAAGCTTAAAATGTATTTAATGTAAACCCAAGGATATACAGAAATCAACAACAATCTGCTGTTTTAATAAAGAAGTGAGATAGTAATTAGCATCTGTGATGAACCATGATATGATCTTTACATGCTGCCTTTGGGATCCATCTTTAAAAACTCATAATGTTTCTTTTCACACTTTTGTTAAAGAATTGGCTCCAAGAAGTCTTGGATGGATTTAATTTTTATGTCTTAACAAAAAGAACATTTCAATCATTTTATTTAGTAAACCTGGTCTTCTAATGGTGTCACCCCTCCATGAAAAATCTTGGTGGGTTCATTGACAATGCTTTTAAAATGGACAACGCAGCAGATCAACTCAGTTGTTAAAAGTAGTTTTTCTTTCCAAATTAGACGTCTAGGGAAGGTTAAACCTCATCTCTCCCCCAAAGGAATTTGAAAAAGTAATTAATTAGTTCATCACGTCACATTGGCTTCACTACACTGCTTTCCTGTCACATCAAAATGTATTGCAAATCATTGCAACACGCCACCCTATGTGACTGAGTTGTTGCACTGATACAACTTGGCAGCTTAATTCCTTACCCAGACTTGGGGCCTTTTCTGTGGCAGCAAACTGTTCTTTATTTCAGGTTGCCCAGAACCTTAAAGGTTATATTATTATTATTATTATTATTATTATTATTATTTTATGTGTATTTTCATTGTTGTGTTTTTACTCATTTTATCTGGTGACTTTCCTTTTTTCCATTAACTTAATTTAAGCATGTAAAGGGATTGTTTTCTTCTTCACCCATCAGCTCACACAGGCTGCTCTTGACTTTTCCTTTACTTCCAGTTCCATTGGTCATGAAGGACAGTAGCATGTCCCAACACTGAATGTGTTAAATCACTTTTTTTTTGGATGGCTCCAACTAAAATCATAACTGTTATCTGTCTCGTATCTTCCATCTGTCTTGCTTTCTTAACAGGCTGGGAGAGAAGGAGTGGCATCATCCCCTGGCTCTGATGCTCGTTTAGGCTTGGAAATGGTGGAAGGAGGACGCACTGCCTTGGACAACAAAACGTCTCTACTCAACACACCATCGCCACGCTCTTTCTCTGGGCCCCGTGGCCGTGAGTTTGCCCTTTATGGCTATGGAGATACCATCTGTACATATGACAAGAGCGCACTGAAGGAGGCTGTCTTTGACGATGATGTGGAGCAGTTTCGCGACTGTGAGTTTAATCAATAATAAAAACTACATTGGTTATTGGTTATCGCACTGGACAGAAATTAATTTCACAATGTGCTGTATGCGTATTTCTTAGAATACAGTGCACATTCCATACATTTATGTTTTTGAAACTTTTGCTTGATTTTATATATTTTGATTGTTGTCCCATACACATTACTCTCTAACTCATCTACAGATACATTGTTCTGACATTATAATTATGAGGTTCTAAATGTATATTCATGTTTACAATTTACAGAGCATAATCTGGTTATGACTCCTGACATCCACTGCTATGAAAATCCAACAGGAAGTCTTATATGATTAAGATATAACAATGTATGTTATATTTAAAGATATAACTACATGATGTTGCTAAGATCAAAGTACTTCACTTGTTTTTAAGGTATAGTTTGAGATTTTTGAGGTGGAGTTGTATGAGGCACTTACATCTTGTATTACATCTTTGTGCAAGCAACCAGGGGGCTGACAGGTGCAAGCTCAGTGAAAATATGGCTGGCAGTAGGGGCAAATTATGTACTATTATTATTATTATTATTATTATTATTGTTATTGTTATTGTTATTGTTATTGTTATTGTTATTGTTATTATTATTATTATTATTATTATTATTATAAATGGTTATTTTGTATCTGGTTACTCAGTTTAATAGTGCATTCTTGCAAGGTGTGAATTTGTCACACTTTGTGTGAATCTGTAGCTCCTCTGCTGTACAGAGACAAGCCACTGTGTGTGTGTCACTTGTTGTCATCACATTCTTTGCCTCCTGTCTCCCCTCTGTTCCCCACCTCCACCTCCATCTACACTCCCCCACCTCAATCCAGGCCGACGTCAGGAAAGTGGTGAAAACAAGATGATGCTCCCCAAGGTCTTAGCTCCTGGTAAAGAAGCCTCCCTGCCTGAGTTGTCTTACTGAATATCTGAAAGATTCACCTCCAGTCTTTATGATTTAATAACCATCGTACTCATTTACAGGCTGTACCTTTACTCCATCACTCTTTGTCTTTTGCATGATTCACTCACATCTAAATTCTGTTAACTCCACCTACTTCCCTTCACATTCATTAAGTCCAGTACATCTTGCTTTTAGTGTAGAACTGACTGGTGGGTTACCACATGGTTGTGGTTTTCTCTCCCAACCACTCAAATGATTGTTTGGGTGGTTGTAAGATATGTCTTCTTAATAATCTTAATAATAAATATCTTGATATTCACAGGTCTACAACAAAACAAATCACACTAAGCAAGCTCCCTCTGTTACTACTGTGGTGTCCTCCTGCTGTTATAATGCAAGCTCCCCTATGAATGTGTAGTTTCTTTAATATTTTATTGCACTTTACTTATTTACTATTTACTTTACTATATTAATACTAGGTTATGTTAGCAATGTAGTCAGTTAAGTCCCATCAGCTTATTACACTGTACTTTATTTGTTAAAATAATCAAAGTATCCTGGTTTCTTTATTAAAGCAGTATTTTGCAGTAAGTATTATTTAAAATCTGAATTACTACCTCTATCATTTAAGAGGGCTAATTCCTAATGTCATTCTCCATGTGAGTCACTGCAACCCTCCACTGCAGTAAAAGTTGCTCTGCAAGATGGTGTAACACACATACTGGTCACTGGTTGCATCTGGAGCACAGAAATAACTGACATGAGTAAGGCTGTCCAACCTGAGGCAAGCCAACAGCCAAATAAAATTTTATTTAGTTTTAAAACTACATATACATTTTCAAAATGTAACTATCTTCCTAGCTTAACAGTGTATTTAGAGCTGTTTCCCTCACATAGAGGGTACTACATTGTTCATCTTAGCATTTCATGTTAGCTTAGTGCATTTAAAAAAAAATATAAAAAAATACTTGATAATTATTATTATTATTATAATTTTTTTTTTAAAGTGATGACAATAAGATTTAATTACTGTGTATTTTTAAATGTATTCTCTTCTCTTGGTGAACAGTTGGTCAAGACCATTCAGACCTTGTCGCCGACCTGCTGAAAGAGCTGTCGAATCACAATGAACGCTCTGAGGAGCGTAAAGGTGCCCTAGTGGAGCTGCTGAAGATTACACGGGAAGACAGCCTGGCTGTGTGGGATGAACATTTTAAAACTATCCTCCTGCTCCTGCTGGAGACGCTCAGCGATAAAGACGTAGGTGTTCAAATAGAGTCTTCAATTTGAAATTTGAATGTGTGTGCAGACTGCTGACTGTCACACAGAACCACTGTTTGCAAACTGAGACAACAAAGTTATGTGAGGGTTTACAGTGTGAATGTGCAGTTCATTCATTTTTAATGGAGTGTTGACCCTATTCGTTCCTTCAGTACACCATCCGAGCCCTGGCCTTGCGTGTGCTCAAAGAAATTCTAAGGAACCAGCCGGCCCGCTTCAAAAACTATGCTGAGCTGACCATCATGAAGACTCTAGAGTCTCACAAAGACTCTCACAAGGAGGTACACACACACAGCTCCCACATGAGAACTGGATTATGTGTTGCTTTTTTCCCCCCACTTGAGGGCAGTGTAACAAGTGTAAAAACCTGATCACACTAGTGTAAAAAAATGGGTTTTTTTTGGAATATTTTATTCTAAATTTTCATTTAAACAAGAAAAAAAAGCCACACATGAACATGGCTCCGACTTCTCTCCCTGACCCTAACCCTCCAAAAAAGAGAGACCCACTCAAAAAGCAGGTAATAATTAATAAATACAGTTAAATAAGATGAATCAAAATAGAATAAATAAATAATACAATGTAGACAATTCTCTCTTTTTCAGGTATTTTTCCAAAGGTGTATGAACCCAGTAGCATTTTTATTTGAAATCTGGCATTATTGGTAGGGTATCGATAGAGGTCAAGTATGGCTGCCAAATCATCAGAAAAGTTACACAAATACTAGCAGCATCGGTCACAGTCCTGAGGTCCAGATTTCATCCCTTTATTAAATCTGCTTTGGTCTTCCTCAACCGTTTCATCCTGGGAAATCGTGAACAATGTGTTTATCAAGTCTGAATAGTTAGTGTTTTATCAGTCAATTTCACCTGCAACTTTTACAGATTCATAGGCAACAAAAAAGCCCTACTAGTTTGAAGCCGAGAGTGCAGTCTCTAGAAGGGATAGTGTTGGTTTATCAGATATTGACACATAGTCAATGCCCCTTCACCTAAAACCTGCATGAAACAGACCCTAACCCAAAAAGAAAGAAAGACCTACATGTCAATGTAAAATAGCTGATTTTCCTGTCACTTCTGACATCATACAAACAAACTTAAAAAAATCCTGAAATATCACTTTAAGGCTGAATGTCCCCAGTTTATATGTTGATAGCTGCTTTCAACTGGATCAAACAGTCATAACTTAACTTTATGTCTTTGGCCACATCCTAGTGTTTGTTATGTTTGTGTTATGTCTAGAAGCCCATGTTTAATATCCTTTATATTTAAAAGCTAAACTCTTATACAGTTTCACACAAGGAGATTTTATGTTTCTCTGCTTTAAAATCAGTTTCTGGTTTACAACCATTTTGCACAACAACTGTCATCATCCCAACATTCTCTCAGAGGCCATGTGATGTCTTTAGTTTAAAGCAAGCAAATACCCTGAGTGACTGGTCATTTGTGATGTGACGTAGAACAGCAAATTACTTTTAGCACAAATAATAAGTTAAGTAATATTCGCTTTGAAAAAAAAAGCACTTTTCAACAACATTTTCCTCAATGAAGCCTTTGTGCTGAGCAAAGAAAACATTTCAATGTTGGCAAACCTTTCATTGTGAAAAATGGAATAATAGAACAGGTGTAATACAACACACTCATGCCAAACTCAATGCATGTGCAGGGCATAACAACACATTTGTTTTCAAAAGGTTAATAATTGTTGGTTTTAAAGGTTTCTATGTAGAACCCCATCATAAACACTTCACAATCTAGTTATCAGTATGAGAGCAATAACAATAGCTTAACTAACCTTTGACCCTTCAGCAGAGCAGGGTAAATCTGAGGGGTTATATAGAGTTAACATTTCAATGGAATTAATTAATTACAATGAACAAATACAAAAGGAGTATCAACGTATATGTTTCGAATACAAAAATACATGGAGATTCATGAAAAGGGTTGATTAAATCCAGAAGGAGCCAGTAAAGAAAAATATAGATGACAACTGATGAAAACACAAAGAGGAATTGGACCATGTTCATAATGTCCAGTTGTTTGAGTTTCTTTGGAAGACACTTTCAAATATTTTTCTGGTGTTCATCTCACCCAAATACTGAATTATTTTTCAGCTGGAAGTAATTGTAAATGCATTAAATACCTTCTCATTATATTTAACTATAATTTTCCAGCAAATTTAATAGATATTTACTGTTAAATACAAGGAGACATATTTGAGTTTGATGCCATTTTGTTCCCTCCGATAAGTGACAGTTGTTTGTTTCCCAATAATGGATTATCTGAGTGACACATATAAAATAGTCTTTCCTACTCTGTGAAGATAATCTTGGCGTTTATGTTTCTATGTTGTTAGGTGGTGAGAGCAGCTGAGGAGGCCGCAGCCACCTTGGCTGGCTCCATCCACCCAGAGCAGTGCATCAAAGTGCTGTGCCCTATTGTGCAGACAGCTGACTACCCCATCAACCTGGCTGCCATCAAGATGCAAACCAAGGTCATTGAACGCATCACCAAGGACTCACTAGTGCAGCTGCTGCCTGATATCATTCCTGGACTCCTACAGGTCAGAGTCACATCTAGTTTTGCCTTGCTGTAGCCAGATTTGCTGTAGCCTTGCTGTAACCCCTCTATTTCTGACTGGACGCCAGCCTCAACATTTCATTTGTTTTATTACTATTATTATTATTATTATTAACTTTATTTAATTAAGAATATCTCAATGAGATTTGGAATCTATTATCCAAGGAAGGCAGCAGCACAAATAAAAAATAAACTTGCAATCTGAAACACAACAGAAGATAAAAGTTGAATAAGATTAATTCTGCAGCAGGTGCAGAATACACAAAACACTTATTCCCCAGTAGATGTGAAGGCAGTTGGAAAATTTGACTAGTTAGAATGTATATTGTTCAGTAATAAATGAGTTAAGACATGCAAGGCATACAAATATACTATACTACTATAAAAAGTATGCATAGGTAAGATATTACCAAAGTCCAAAATAAAAATGCTACAGCAACAAGTCCATTTTTTACATTAAAGAGAAAAGCACAACAGTTTTAGACTCAGCATTTAACCACACAAACACATGATAGAAAATAGAGTATACTCAAGGTTTTCCTTAACCCACTTGCCTTTAGTTCGAATAGCTAGGGATTCTGGGGAATAGAGAGAGCAGAAACATCCTGTCAGCACCAAAGAGGCATATTTGGACAATGTTCATATTTGGACAGTGGAATTATTTGCCTTATTTGTCCCTGGAAATGTTTGTGTGTACTCTGCACTCTCTGCTGCAACTCCTCCCGTGTTCCTGCTTGACCCTGTGTGTGTGTGTGTGCGCGTGCCTGCTTTTGTGTGTGTGTGTGTCTGTGTGTGTGTGTGCGCGTGCGCGTGCGCGTGTCTTCTCTCTGCAGGGATATGACAACACAGAGAGCAGCGTTCGCAAGGCCAGCGTGTTCTGTCTGGTGGCGATCTACTCTGTGATTGGCGAGGAGCTCAAACCCCATCTGGTTCAACTCACGGGCAGCAAGGTATTCACTGCAAGCAACACACACACCTCCTCCTCCTCAACAGAGGCAGAGCCTTATCATCTTCCCATGTTGTCGTTTCTCAACTGGTTCCAACTGGTTTTTCAATTACAAAGCACTGGGTCACATTTGTCCTGGTTTACACGACGTGTCCTTGGGTTATGCAACGATCTCACTGTGAGGGTTAGATTCCTCTGAATGAAGAGACACTCCCTAAACACTCCCACTTTCCTTTTGGACAGCTGTCTATCTGAATGGAGTCAAGTAAAGTCTTTTTTAGTTTTTTTATGTAGTCCGACAGTACAAACTCAATTTGCCTTGAAGGGTTTTACAGTCCGTACAGCAAGTAACACCCTCTGTCCTTAGACCCTCACATCAATGAGGACAGATGTGCAGTAGGTGTCACATGTACAGAAACAAGTTCAGCTGATTACAAACAAAACATCACATTTAGAAAGAGTGGAAAAAGAAGAAGATGGAGATCAGGAGCATTTAAAAAATTAACAACATTAATAACAATTATCATCGTCACTACTATCTTCATCATCTTATCCAGGATGTGACGTGCACTATCGCCATCTGGTCCTCATGTGACCCTAAGAAAAGGACAAGCCTTTGATGAAGCATGGATGAGAATAATAGAGAGAGAGAGAGACCCCCATTTCACACTTAGAAACTCTGGGAACCACAAGCAGACCTCCATTTTACCAACGGCTTGGTCTATTTAGTGTTGAATATTCATGTCTTTAAGAAGGGCCTGATCACTAAGTCTGATAACAACCAGTATTGGGGCGACGGTAGAGCGAGTTGTCTTTCGACTCAAAGGCTAGCCTACTAGCCGATGTGTCCTTGGGTAAGACAACAAGACGTTGTTGCGTGTGAATGGGTATGAAAGATGAGTGATAGAAAGTGTGCTGTATGAAAGTGTGAGTGAATACTACAAAACTGTAGTGTAAAGCAGCTTTGAGTGGTCATCAAGCCAACAAAACCACTATACAGACCATATTGACTGAGGAAACACAGCCACCTTATTAAGTTCACATATAAATATGATAAATATTATTCTCTTACATGTGTGAACACAAATCTGTCCTTCCAAAGCCAATGTCGTTATTAACCAATATTCTAATATAGTTTCATCAGCACCTTTACATCGTTTTATTTGTAGCCACACACAATATCAACACTGTTCAACATGATTTATGTAGTCCTGCCTTTCACACAGACACACTAATGCATTGACAACACATCTGACTTAGACTTAGACTTCCTTTTATTGTCATTGCACAGAAAACACAGCAGTGTAAACTGGCAACGAAATTTCATTGCTTGGCAGCAGATAAGAAACCAACACATAGCATTGAATTTAGTCACTTATGAGTTTTGATGAGAAATGTCTTTTATCTTACTGTAAATGTCTATACATGTATCCAACTCTTCATCCTAACTATGCTTAATAAAAAATAAATAAGTAAGTGTTTTTATGTAATAAATATATATAAAAGTAGTGCAAAAGAAAAACAGGATGAAAACTGTAGCAGCAATATGAAAATAAAAAAAGAGAAAGAACAGTTAAATATTGCACAGATAGTGTTGGGGGACACGACTGCTAAATTGTTATTTGGAATTTAGCAGTCTGATGGCCAGCGGGAAGTAACTGAACTGGTTAAAAACATCCTATGATCACGTGTGAACAGATAAACGTAATAATGTCTATTTGTGATTGATGATTTCATGTCAGATGTTAATGCCAGGTCTGAAATGTGCCCTTTCATTCTTTTAAAACTGATCAGTTTTTATTTTAGTTGTAAATCTTTGGGTACCACTTGCATACATAATGAAAAGGAAACAGGAACACGTCTATTGCAGGAACACGTCTATTGCAGGACCAACACACAGATGAACAAACATTCACCCTCACATTCACACCTACGATCAATCTAGATAGTCCACTTAACCTCTACATGTTTTTGGACTGTGGGAGGAAACCAAAGAGAACCTCTTTTTGATCTTTTTGGTGTAAGGTGACAGTACACTATTCCACCGCGTAGCCCCAAACATGAACTGTTGCCTCTACAAATCACTCTGTGCAGATGTAAACATTAAAATGCCTCTTCTCTTGTCTCCTTGTGCAGATGAAATTATTAAACTTGTACATCAAACGAGCCCAGACGACCAACAGCAATAGCAGCAGTTCTTCAGACGTCTCCTCTCATAGCTAATGGAAGGAGGTTTCTTGTGGAAACCATGTGAATGGATGGCACTCTAGGATTTTCGGGACCTAGATGTGCTTCTCTGGGACATCTTCGTCTCTTAGCTCCCCCACCACCTCCTCTTCACCATCGTCATGATGCTCATGCTCCACTACGCTTTCCATCTTTTTCAAGGGGCTTACATTCACCTATTAATCATTTAGTCCCCGCCGCCACCGCTCTATGAAATTGTGAATGTAACTCTGGGTTGGTTTTAAAAACCATCACATTTAGGTTTCATGGATATGGGAAGTGCACTTTGGTTTCCTTGACCTCTACACTGCCTTCAGTCAATGAAATCCTCTTTTTGTTGTTGAGCCCTCCAATCTGATTCATACATGGATTATTCACAGCTTCTGTCACACAAGCTCCAGTTTGGGATGAAGTGTCATTTGGCTGGACCAATGATGGTTGTAAACCCATTGGCTTTGGGAAGAATTCTTCTTTGGGATCACAGAAATTAAATATGTTGGGGGGTAAATACATAGATGTGCAAGGGAACAATGGGACATAAAAAAGAAAGTTCTGTACAGGTATATTAAGTTAATGTTTTCAGTCTATTGATTATGATCAGGGTTTGATAGAAGCCTGTGCTTCAGCTGTAGTGTTGTTTGTGTTTATTCCTTTATTTAATTAAGACAGGCTTCTTAATTTAAATCCCCCTTCCATGAAATTGATACTCAACAAGGTACCACATTGCAGAAATAATACTGAAGTGACAATCCTTGAAATGCTGTGCACTGTGCTTACTTTGAGGTGCAGAACATGAAATTGTGCACATCTAAAAATGGCTGAATCGGTCATAACAATTCACAATCAGCAGGCAAAGTTGGGGTTCATGAAGAGGAAAAGCTGGTTTGCCTGTATTTTCTCACTGAACTCTGCATTAAAAAAACATTTTCACAAACGGAAGACGTCATGTGCCGCTCAGTACGAAGTACGCAGAGGGACGCTCGTGTTAAGAGGACGCTCTTTGTAAATAAATACTCCACATGTTTTCTCTGTTTGGAGTCGGTGAAGCAAGACTGTGAGAGATATCCCCCAGGCCTTATTCATTTTACACACTCTGTTTGTTGACTGCAGACAGTGAATGGGATGTACAGCACTGTAGGTTGTTGCTCTTAACAAAATGTGAATCTGCAGGAAAACAGGCGCTGGCGGTGTTTTTGCTGATGAAGCAGATCCAGTATTAGTCTCCACTTCTCTCATTCAATGTCACGTCATGTAGCTGCAGCTTCTTCAAGAACCAGAACAACACAAGTCAAGGTATTTTGTACATACACGTTTTAACCACTGCTTCGCAGAGTCATGAAAAGAGTGGACAGGTGACCTTTAACCTTTGTGCATGTCAGCAAACTAACTTGCATGTAATCTGCAGCACTTTTTGTCACCATTGTGCTGTTTTGCAGGGCCCAGGTTGTTGTCGTCGTCGGCAGTTAAGTGCCCTTGCACTTGCAACATCATCAGATTACTCATCTCCAAAGGAATGTCTCAGAGAGGGAAGATGTATTTATCATATTAAAAAGGTACACAGTAGAGCAACAATGATTTGATTTTTAAACTACACCTATGTGGTGTGAATTTAAGTACATTAAGTTCTCAGACATTAGACAGTCTCTGATTGTAATGAGATTACATTGATCCCTGAATGGGACGACTTCCTCCTTATTACTGGATATGATTTGGTACAGTTGGTCTACTGTAAGAAAGGATCAGACTGGTATTGTTTATTTTTTATTATCTCGTTTGATAACTTCTGGCAAATCAATAATATAATTCAAATTATTATTATTATTATAATAATCACAATGATTAGGAAATATTAATGATTTTCTTTGGACATGCTCAGTCTTTGGATGTTTGATGCTTATTGTCGACCTGCTGTCAGTGATGGATTCCTTTCGCTAACTTCCTGTCTGTTGCTGCTGTTAGCATTCCCTTTCTGCTCCCCGTGTTTTCGGGACGTGTATTCACTGTCAAACAGCCTAATGCTACATCTAGCGATGCACCGATACCACTTCAATCTAACTGAGTACAATTACTTAGATGTGAGTATGCCAGTGCCATTACAGCAACAAAAAAAATTGAAGCTACATTTTATTCGTCTCACTTTGGGAAAAAAATACAAAATTAGATACTATTGCTGCTGTTAAGATGTATTGGAAGAGTGAGGAACATTCCTTTATTTTTGCTGTAAAACATTTGGGTTTGACATGAAAAGATGCTTTTATTTCCAGCTATTTACATTTAGATTACACTTAGACACTCAGATACAACTTAGAAGATAGCCTCGTTTGTGTTGGAACGCCACATTTGTAGGTGAACAAAAGAATAGTAACGGATTACCTTAAATTACATTGTAATGAATAATATTTAATATTTTGTGGCAAATCTATTGCTGTGCGTTGTGTTAAATCTTTAGATGTTTTATTGAATGAATGTGTTGAAGGAGCTACTTTTCTCCTCCGCTTGACAGTCTAGCAGAGCACAGTTTGCAATCTATTCTACGTTTGTCATCATTGTGATACATTTGTTTATTGCCGCACACCTGCTCAGCTCACTTAAAGTTACATAAAGTGATATCGGGTGCAACGGTATCAGAGTAATTTTATAAATACAAGTATACAAATGCAGCATTACACCCAATGCTGGTATCTATGTCTGTGCATCCCTAGTTGCATACAAACTCTTTTTTTATTGCTTTTGAAAAAAGATGAAACAGTAGAGACAAAAATAATACAAAGATCACAAAAAGCATCATGGCAACTCCTCACCCTGTCTGTAGGTGTCCATAAATACTAACAATTGCAGCATAAATTTCACATAATTTAACAGAGAATAAAAATAATATTTACCACAGTTGCCTAATTTTATTTGGCAATATTTGCTTAAGCACCTTGCATTCCCAACAATGAAATAGATTACATTTACTGCTGCCTCCATTTTATTCTGTAATGAAAAAATGGAGACGTGACTATCAGCTGTGAACATAAAGCTTTTGTCCATTCTGAAACTGAGCAACAGAGCTCCAGCTTCCTGTGTACCTGAACACTCACATGATTATTTTTAAATTACTGACAGCAGCTTTAAATAAAGTCATCTTTTCAGTCAGAGAATTCTCTGAGAATGGGTCACTTATGCTTATCTAAGTAAAGTAATGTACATAATTTGCATCACAACATCCTTTGTGCTTACTGGTACTGAAAAAAAACCGTCAACAACATGCCTCTCTGCCTGACTTTCACCTCAACTCATTCAACAGTTTCAGAACACTCATTAGCGCACTCTTGTTTTTACTCCAGTATCACGCAGCTGTTGCTGCAAACACATCACATGGTATTTCCTTGGAAAGTGTTCACTATGCATGTTCTGCAGTACACATTTTACTTTTTTGTTCCCCCAATCCCACATGTAATATTCCTACCTGTATTTATGTGTTTTATCTTGTTTTATTTTATTCCCTCATGATACACTGTACAGTATTTCTTGTTTTGTTAAATTTCACCTGTGATAGATTTGCAACAATATAAAGAAACTTTTTTGCCCTAGAAATAAACAAACTCGGAGTTCATGTGGATCTGTGCTGCTTATTCACCCCAGTCTCCATTCATTTCTTAGGTAAACTAATGTTGGGCAGCATTTAAAACAATCAAAGCTTCTAAGACCTCAGCTTCTCCTCCAGTGTTGGGTTTGAACCTGGCAGTGATGGGGGCATTTCCCCATTCGTCCATCCACTTATGAGCACGTGTCCAAGTGCTGAGGTGTTCTTACGCTCTTGTGTAAACATTAACCAGAGCCGGGTTTGAAATGAAACCTGCTACTTTTGAGGAGCTCTTAAGAGAAAAGTATGCGATTCTCTTTTTTTTTTTACTCTCTCTGTTTACTCTCTGTTTAAACATGAATTTTGAGATGAAACTTTTACATTTCACTTCACTCATCTTATAGCAGCTCTAGTTGTCAATCAGAGAAGATAATCATGTTTAGTGGTCTTCACATTGTTGTCATTGTCCCAGTGTTTGTTTCTTATCATTTCTCTGCAGACATAATTACCTTAAGTGAGTTTAAAGTCGAGCTTTAGGGCCAAACTGTCGGCAATGTCAACAAACAGTGAAGAGCGGCTGCCATTAATGCATCAACCCGGTCAGACATTGCTTGTGGGAGGTGTGTTCCACCCCTCTCTTCCCCCTCCACCTCTCAAATGTCATCTAAGTTATGCTGCAGATATCAGCAGAGGCCATATAAGAAGCAAGCAATGAGGTCCGGCTGCTAAAACCCCACTCTGAGCTGAAGGCGTGAGGAAGCCAGCAGACGCACAAAGCTCTGTCTTCACTTCTCACCTGGACACAAGAAGACTCGTTTGCACCGGACAATATGCTGTTCTGCCACTCACAGCCTGAGTCCTACCACCAGCACTCTGCTGGTTTCATTAGGTAAAGCACAGACATGTAAACATTTACATTTTGAAAATGTCTAAAATGTGCAAATTTGCAGTTACATGCCTTTGAAGGGGTCATTTTGAAGAAGCATTGCATTCAAAAACAACTTAAACACTGCTTCCGCTGTCTTTGCAAACTCCCATGTTTTGCAACATTTGCATTTTCTTGTTAGTTTGCTCCTGTGAAATGAAGAGATACGTTCCAACAGCAGTCAGGACAGTCACTATCATCGTCTCTACACTCAGCCCTTCTGTCTTTCTGTTCTCTTCCAGAGAGGCCATAGCACCTTTCCTGACAAATGAAGACACGAGACTTGTGGCAGAAACTGCCATAAGTACCAAGCGGAGTCCGTTCCAGTACATGCTCTGTGCAGCCACCTCACCGGCTGTGAAACAGCAGGAGGAGACTCTCACTTATCTCAACCAAGGTAGCTATCAGTCCTGCTAGTCTAATGTCCATGTTGACTGAATGGACTGGAGCTCATTTTGTCACATGGAACTACTGCTTAGGTGTATCAGTTTAGCAAATTCTACCACATATTTACATTCACATTAATTAATTGTACATGTATGTCCTGTAGTTTGGGACCAGACAGTAAACACTGGTCTGTTTCGATACACGTTATTTGCCAGATTAGCTTTAATCTACATGATGATTAAACAATAACTTCAGAATTTCAACGTTACTTATTGTGGGTCTGTGAAAGCAAGGAAGGGCCTCAATAATTAAAATCTGCCAAATCTGCCAAATCTATGAGCAGCAAATGTATTTTCACTGTCAATTCATCTGATACATTTTTTGATTATGTATTAATCTGCATTAAAAAACAACAACATTCTTTTATTAGCCATTTACCTTTTGAATTATTTCACCAAAGAAAAACATAATTTTTGGACTCAGATAATGGTTGACAAATAGATTTTCACCCTGATCGAATCATTGCACTTAAAATATCAATAATATATGTAAATAAACTTAATGCTGAAATGTATTTTAAATTGGTTTGAAATCCATCTTGTTGAATTATGTGATGAGAGTTCCCTTCTTTGAAAGTCATCCTAAATGGTGCAATTCCAAGTTATCTTCTTTTTGCAATTGTCTTTTTTTTTTTCTCCAAAGTTTACTGTGATTCATTTAATTTATTTTATTTTTTAATTATTTCCACCAGGCTTGATAGCTTTTCATCAGTGGTTGTAGTACAGCCAGAGATTTTTTTAATCCGACTCAGATTGTTGAACATAAATGACTAAAATAATTATGTAGCTATTCCTTATTTATTTTTTTTTTATATATGGATGCTAGAGGATGCTAGATTTTTCAACTTGAGCTTGTACACTCTTCTGAAATTGCATTGTGAAAATGTGGAACTGTCAATCGAGGCTATTGAACGGATGGATTTCAAAACATTTCAAAGTAATTTGGTGGCTGTTGGCATGTGTTCAGAAGTGGAATCCTTTCACAATGAAATAAAGATGGCCTTTTTTTGCTTCCATAGATTTCCTTTGTGTCGTTGAAGACAGTTATTGATAATTATCTGTGAAACAGTCTGCTCTGAAATAAATACTGTTAATTTGATATGATATACTGTAAGCATAATGACATCCATACAGTCACACAGTAAGAAATCACAGCAGTTAAGATTTGAAAAGTAAATTGTAGAAATACAGACTTGTCAGTGCAACATGACCGCCGAAATGTTTGCTAATTTCTCTGACTTTCGTCTTCTGCATAATTCACCTCCCTTTTGTTTCTCTTCTCTTTCCTCTCTTAAACTCTGTACTCTCTTTTACCTTAGATCAATCTCGACCCTCATTTTTCTCTTGTTGAAACATTTGTACTTTAATAACCTTTATGTTTCTACAAGTTTTCTCTGCTTATCTGCTCTAAAGTAATTTGTTTTTGAGTAAAAACAATGAAAGTGAGCTTTAAGTAACATCCAACAATTAAATAAGCCATTTAAATACGACACATATTGATTTGACATTAATTGACATCAGTTGGTAGCTTAGTTTTTTTTTTTTTACTATACTTAAGAAGCACCGATGGTCTTCCAGTGTCCCTTGTTGGCTTTTCTTGTGATATGATACTTGATGTATTTAAATTTGATCAGGATGGAGATACAGTATATCAAAGTTTCCTAGTGGCTGGCCTTCATATCTGCCTTAAAAAGTTCCTAATTTGATTCAGTTTCTATCTCCACTGCCCCTCTTTTCTGATTGACTCATTTCCCATTTTTCAATTTTAATCAGTTTTTGTTTTTTTAATATTTTAAAATGTAGGTCAGTCCTACGAAATCCGTATGCTTAACAGAAAACTAGTGGAGTATACAGATATAAGCAGCAAATATGTAAAGGTAGGTGTTAAGGTCTGTTTTTTTGACTTTCATGTGACCTCTTCCTCTTTCTTCTTGTATCTGTTTCCATGTATCCATTTCCTGGTGTGTCACAGGTCCTCGACCCTCCCTTCCGCTTCAGGGGTGAGGTGTCGACCTTGGAGAGCTTGGTACCTTCACCCGAACCTACCTCTCCCCTCCCCCTTCTTAGACTTTACTGAAACACACAACCTGTCTTTTCTTATACATACCCATCATCCATACACTGCTGATTAATCGTTACATGCCTATATGACTATGAATTGTATCTATATACTTTAAAATACCTCTCATCCCTAATTTATATTGTTGTGTGTAAGTTGTATATTACTGTACATATTCAATTGCCTTCTGAGTGGAACCTATTAACAGCTCACTGTGTGTGACACAACATTTCAGCTGCAGGTCAAAAGCAACTCCATTTATTGCAAAGACATTCTTCAACATACTCTTTTAAAGTGATAGTGCAGGTTATCTCAGGTGTGGTTGTATGAGGTACCGACACATTATCGCTTTATCTAGGTGTTAAACAGGAAACTCAAGTATATAAACCACTCACACCCCTGCACCAAATTCCATAGAGTCCATTTGTGTCGTGTAGGGACACAGGCGCTTCTGGTCTACTGTTGCCTCATTTGGTAAGTGTGTGTGTCACTTTTTAACACATTTGGACTTACTGATTGAGGCTGCAGTGGATCAACAACTCCTGTGTGCACTGATGTAAAATTACACATTTCGTGAGCGAGTTAAAGCAGTGAACATATTCTTGCAGGTGTAAGCAGACATAGATTTTATTTTATTCGGTGGCTAAATAAGCTTTTTCTTGTGTCCCCACAGACATTCACTAGGAGTTGGTGCTTCATACAACCACATTTTAATTAACCTCAACAATCCCTTTTAAGATTATTTTGAGGTGGTTTTATTTAATTTTGTGTATAAATACATCCACCCGACATGCCCTTGTTGTCATGCAACCACTGCTTGAGAATGTAGTGTTTGCTTTTGCATCCTAGAAACACAGGAATGGGACAGGTGGCATCTATACAAACACATGACGTGTCAGTTTAAGTCATGCATGAGCTTCCCCCATAAATATCTCAAAAATGGAACATGCTTTTACAGGATCTTCATTTAATTGGCTGCTTTTTTTATGTATCTGAGCAGGATTTTAAATCTGTTAAAGGGACTGTCCCTCTACAAAATTAGAGCGCATGTTTCAAAACGAGGGTGAGGTATCTGAGCTCAGTATCCTACTGTATAACGTCACAGAGCCCATTACACAACTGTTTGCACAGTTGTTCTAATGTGTAATGAGTGAGTAATGAGTAAACTGAAACTGCTGGAGTAACCCTTCCAAATGAAATCCAAAATTAGCAGCCAGGAACAATCTGCTCTTTTATGTGGGTGACACCATGAAATGTTATCCAGTGTAGTTATGTTCTTAACTAAGAACATTTCAATAAAGTTTCATATCATCCAACCTTACAGAAAGATGGTGTAGTTAACAGAAGGGAGATGCCAGGTTATCAGGGTTCCCGCACGCTTTGACTGTGTTTCTGCCCAATGTGAGACCTTTGTGGAGAAGAAAAAAAAACAGTGACCTTAAAGGAATAGTTCAGCAAATAAAATCAACACTGTTTAAGTCCATGATATCTCGTTTGCTGCATTTCCCTCCTTTAGATGGACTTTTCTGACTGGAAGGTTTGTTTGGCTTTGAAAACCATTCACTCTCTCGCACACCAAAGTCCATAGAGAAATCAGTGTTTTTAGCCCATAGGGACACAGGAGTTGTTGATCCACTGCTGCCTTCATCAGTCCATTCAAATGTTTCTTTGTGACCTTGGTGTTTGAAATTCTCTCGTTCTAATTTGCCTCAAGTGGCGCAAACTCGCTCACGAGGCAGCAGTGGATATGCAGATCCTGTGTCCCCATGAGCAAAAAAACAGGTTTTTGGACTTTAGTGAATTGAGCTTGAATGGTTTACAAACATCCATTTCCTTCATGTGTCAGAAATCTCATACAACCTAACTTCAATAACGCTGAACTATGTTTAAAGCCTGTTATCAGACAGAACCCCCAGGTCTTCAATGGGAAGTTATGCTTGTTGTTAAGTGTGCATTTCACAGGATCTTTAATAACTTTGTCCAAGACAGTGTGGGAGCCCTGATATCTTTTGTGCTACTTCTCACAAGAATCCGATGCACTAACTAAACTCACGGACAGTTCATTTTTCACCCATGGGTGTTCAGTATGATTCTCTTTAAATAAATGTACTGGGTGATAGTAGGAATGGAAATAAATGTCAACCTTGTGTTTAATTGAATAAATGAGGGGAGCCTTTTTTTTGCACTTTGCCCTACAGTCCAGCTGTTTGGCTCTGTGCTGGCTTCCCTGCTCGAGCAGTAGCTGCTGGTCTGGCCTAACTCCCTGATGCTACCTGTTCACAGAGCATTGTGCGCGTGGTATTTCATGACCGTCGACTGCAGTACATGGAGCACCAGCAGCTGGAAGGATGGAGGTGGAACAGACCTGGAGACCGAATCCTGGATATAGGTGAATTGACAGTACCAATATACAGTATGACCTGTGAATCTTTAAAGCTTGTGTCTATGACAAAGATTAAAAAGTTATTTATGCCAGTCGTGTATCGTGTGAGAATCTAACAACACTAAGTGTAGTGTAACTAAGTTTGGTTACACTACTTGTGAATTAAAATTTGCTTTTGGTCATAACGATTCTTTGCATATGAAATGAGGAGGTGGGGTTGATGATAATCATCTCCTGGACATGAATGTGGTCAGTTTTTAGGACTAGGACAATATTATGGCTTTTTTCTTGTATCCTCTCCATAGAAACACATCATGTCACAGGGTTAAACACACTGGGATGTCCTCTTAACACTTCAATCAATATACAAATGCTCCAAGGTTGCAACATATACTGTAAACACAGCAACTTGATTTGACCTAGTCATAAATATTGGTCTGTTCCTTGGCGGACGTCTCGCACTTTATGTTTTCACACCACCAACAAGTTTTACATTTACATATTTTATTTTTATTTACTTTTCCCCCTCACTTCAGACATAAAGTCCTGTTATGTGGAAACTTTGCATTCTATTGTGAGACACTTTCTTTTAGAGACTCAAGGGTTTGTCACACAGCTGTAATGTAATCAGTTGAATTGAACTGCTAAAATAACTCACTGTGTATGGACCAACCAACATCAACATTGCTATTAGTTTATAATCAATTCACTGTCAGCTATTTTGATAATCAATGAATTGGTTTGAGTGTTTATTTAAATTATCAAAACAATCTCTCTGACTCTTCTGCTTCTCATCTCTGAATATTTTCTGGTTTCTTTGCACCATATGACAAAGGAATCATTCAAATTGAATCATTTTGCTGAGTCCACAAAACATTTAAGAACATCATCAGTTTTTTAACATTTTTTGACTTTTCATAGATGAAACACCTAATTGATTGATCATGAAAATAATCAACAGATGAATCATTTATGAAAATAATCTTTAGTTTCATGCCTACACTACTGACTACTAATCATTTGTGGCATCTAATGATTAGACTGTACCAAACAAATGCCTCATCCACTCAATCCTTACTTTCCAAAGCACAACAGGGAACTTGGTGGTGTTGAAACATGACAGCACAAGATGGTGACCTGTAAACTTCTGAAAACATTAATGATGAAGTGAATAACCTAAATAATAACTGGCTGTGTCTCTTACAGATATCCCTCTGTCAGTGGGGATAATTGAGCCTCGTTCTCATGCTCTGCACCTCAACACCTTCGAGTTCCTCTGGGATCCTGTGAAGAATGCTTCAGTCTTCATCCAGGTACACCGAGACTCTGGTCAGACGTATGACAGCCAGTCAATATCTCTGCCTCTGCTGCTCATGTAAAGTCTTCTGTCTTCTCAGGTCAACTGCATCAGTACTGAGTTCACCCCAAGAAAGCATGGTGGGGAGAAG
The DNA here is from genome assembly GCF_019176455.1 of Solea senegalensis. Taxonomy (NCBI): domain Eukaryota; kingdom Metazoa; phylum Chordata; class Actinopteri; order Pleuronectiformes; family Soleidae; genus Solea; species Solea senegalensis. The sequence continues at coordinate 25,003,840 of NC_058022.1, read as the reverse complement.
GGGGTTCCCTTTCGTATCCAAGTCGACACTTTCACGACCAACGAACACGGGGAGTACATGGAGCACGTCCATTCTTCCAGCTGCCAGATCAAAGTCTTCAAGGTCAGACCGTTTTCTTCTCGTCTCCACCACATGTTCGTATTTTACATCGAATTTCCATCCATATTCTATTTCCTCAGCCTAAAGGAGCTGATCGAAAACTGAAGACAGACAGGGAGAAGATCGATAAAAAGACGTTCCAGGACAGAGAAAAGTACCAGCCGTCCCATGAGACCACGCTGCTGAAGGAGGTGAGGCGTGTTTTATCTGATGATGCATTAGATAACAGCGCCGGCCTGAGATGACCCTGAGTTTGCTTTCGCTCAGTCAGTGGTGTCGCTGTGCCATAACTTTAATGTGCTACCACAGTGGTAAATTCTTTTTTTATTAGGAGATATGTGGGATCTCAGGCCTTGTCCTTTGAATTCTGCCAGTCTGAATGTTTTGCAAAACCCAGTCTCCACAATTGTAGTTTAGTACTTTCCTGTAATCCACAGATTTGTGTCAGCTCATATTTCTGGACCAAATAGATTTTTTCCTTATCATTGATGACTCGGGGGGGGGTACGTGCAGTTAAAACAAAAATAAAAGAAGAACAAAGCAAAGGGCACGCACAAGGGTTAAGTAAATACCAAGGGCGAATTGGACACTAAACATGGCAAAACTGTAGTGTAACGCAGCTTTGAGTGGTCATCAAAACTAGAAAATAGTCCCGTTTTCCATTTTCATAATTGTAATAACACAATCCACAAAAACACACTGCATCAAATCATAAAAACACATACACAACATCCCGTCGAAGATGTGTCACTGTCACATGGCTTGGCCAACATTTTTTTAGAAATGTTGCAATGATATATGATATGAAATCACTGACCACCACATCTCATTGCTCTTTTCCTCATTTCCACTAGTTTACAGTAAATTAAAACTGCAAAATGTTGTTTTGTGGGAGAGCAGGCTGAATAGTTCCCTCCTCCAGTCAGTCTTCCTTTCTTAAAGTACACTTTTAAACCAGTTACTACATCACAGTATGTTGTTGTTAGGTCTGGTCAATGATTGCGTCTCTCTCTGTGTCACTTTAGTCTTCGTGATGCAACAGTTTCTGCTGTTACTGTTAATCTGGTTTGTTATTGATGGAAAACAAACCTGATGAGATCTGAGGCGACGAGCCATTATTGACCAAGGAAATCCTGCCTTCAGACTTTGACCTATAAGTGCATAAGTCATATCAGCAAGAAGAATGTTGAAGTCATAATATAGGACGTTGTGTCATATTAATGTTCTTATTTTAATGCAAGCATTTGTCTTTCTGTCTGTCAGTGAGCAGTATAACTAAAAAACAATAGTATACTTTGCATATCTGTTTTCAGAGACCAGAGTGACACTGAATACAACAAAAAATGTTTTGGTACTTGTCATAACTAAGTTAGAAATAAGTTTATAATAGATTCTGATGCAATTATCTGGGATATATGTAGGTTATATTTAGAGTATGGGAAATTAAGCCTTGGTGAAATGTTTTCTCTACTCATTAATGCGTTCACATCCAGAGAGTGAAAATACCTAAATACCTTAAATACCTTTGGACAAAGACTAACAGATAAATGGAGTTAAAACTTGAGGCTTCTCAAAACACACATTTGTTTTGCCACCGAGATATTAAAGCTACGATTAACTGCTTTATATAGCTTTACTTTTTGGTAGTTTAATTCAGCATTTAAACTAAACTTCATCCTTCATCATCTCTCATGTGTTTTGCCGATCAAATATTTATCTGTAAAGTAAATTGTCATTACAGTTGTCAGGTAGATGCTGAAATGAAGGCAAAATTAGCTGTGGGATATTTCCCAGTAACCTCCAGCTACCAGCATTAATGTCTGAAAACACCTGCATCTTATCATTATCATACCTGCTGCTCCTGGAAATAATTTAATCAATATTTTAAATAGTAAAAATGTTATATTCCAGCATGAGACTTTAACCCATGTCATTTTTCCTTTCTCTGTTCCTCTGAAGTGTTCCCCTTGGCCCGACGCACTGAACCTGACCACCCACAGCAGCTGCAGCACCCCATCACCAGTTTACCACAATTCACCAACATCTTGCACTTTCACAGATGAGTGAGTTGGCGTGATCCTAAAAAAAAGTCTCAAATCTTCTCCTCTAGGCTAGAGTTGAGTAATAGCTCCATAACAGTTCCATTTCATAACCTGAGCTCTATAATTATAGTTAGACAGCAGTGAAAAACAAACAAACAAACAAAAATAGACATATGTGTTTCACAGAGGAATGAGCAAACAACTGAACCAATCACTCCAACCTGGTCTTTCTTCCTCATGTGCATGTTTCTGTAGCAACTGTTCTCCAAACCAGCAAGGGGAGCTGCTCATGGCCAGCTGCTCTGATGTAAGTAACGGAGAGCAGTGCAGTGTTACAGGGTTAATGCTGCGTTCCTATTCCCTTCAGGCCATTATTTGGAGACAGTGGATGCTGTGCTGCTATACTCATTTCAAGGGCTCTTCTTCTTTTTGACATGTAGCACCTCCTGCCATCGTCCTCGCCACAGAACACTCAGGAGTGGCTGCACCGTCACAGGTTCTCCTCTTTCTCAAAGCTCTTCACCAGCTTCTCAGGTATCGTTTGATCCTTGGTGCACTTGTTTGGAATCAATTTGTCAGGGTTCAGTGAATTCAGAAATCAGTGAACATCATTGTAAGATCTTAACTAAGTCTGATTGTTGACTGTTGTTGCAGGTGCTGATTTGCTGAGGATGAGCAGGGATGATCTGATCCAGATTTGTGGCCCAGCAGACGGCATTCGTCTCTTTAACACAATGAAAGGAAGGTGAGATATTACATTACCCCTAAAAGCTTAAATCGTACATCCGGTTGCGGAACAAGTTGAACTCCTCAGAAAAACATTGACCTATATATTATTATTTAATTGACAAATTGGAAGCTCATTTCCCTTCCAATCAAATTGTCTTCTTGCAACCAGATATCGCCCCCTTGTGGCTATTCATTCAATGTATTCCTTGCTCAGACTCAACCTGCAAACCCAAGGCATAATATAAACTTTCTATATGGTCTAGGGCAAAAAGATTAATATGAAAATGGAGGGATTTTTTCAATGGGTGTTTTAGAGTTTCCATAAGGATTCATTCTTGGTCAACCACAGGTAGCCTGGTACATTTCATCATCATTATCATCGACGACAAACAAAGAACCACCTTGATTTGACCACCACATTTTCTCACAGTGTCCACTTCTCATATGTTCCAGGTGTATCCAGCCTCGTCTGACCATCTATGTGTGTCAACAGCAGACCAGGGGTCAAGCTCCCATCAAACCAGGGGGTGGAGACGGTAAGTACGACAGTATATTTGCCTAATTTGCGTGTCTTTTATAAATAAAATATGTAAAAATGTAATTTGTAAACTAATAAAAATTCATCTGTGCTCCCTTGTACTTTTTGCACAAAAGAACCCCAACCTTGTTAAAAAAGTAACTCAGTAACTTTTACATTTTACAATAAGCTACTTTTTTACTTTAACATTTTTAGACCAGTACTTTTACTTGTATAATATTAGGTAATTTATCTGTTTTATTTCTGTCTGTAAACATTGTAAAACTTTTCCATACTGCATCCATGAAGTTTAATGTGTACACATGTATAAACACCTGGGTGTCTGATTGATGAGTCCTTCACTTTCAGGCCACATGTGGAGAAACTGAAGCTAATATTGGGTTTGAATGTAACTGATGGTAACTCATATGCAATAGATTTACCAACTACAGCTTTACATGGAATGAAGCTTGGTGCTGTAGAGACAGACTGACCCTCGGTTCATGGGACAAAATATTAAAGGTGCATCGCAACATTTTGTGAATATGTCAGCTAAATCATGCTGCTCTCAGTTGTAGTTTTCATTAAATACGTTTAGCTCTCAATGTTTCGCTGTGGAAGTTCTGAACTATATGCGTTTTACAAAATAGGGCACCAAATGTTAACGTATCACCACTGAAATAGTAAAAGTGTTCATGTATGCCCTCTTGCAGTCTACCATGCTCTGTACCTGGAGGAGCTGACTGTGCTGGATCTGTCTGAAAAGATCGCCCTACTGTACAGCATCACTCCTCAGCAGATCACGCACATCTACAGACAGAAACCCACTGGGATCCATGTCTTAGTCTCCGACGAGGTAACTTTTCAGCATGCAGTGAATTCTTTTCAAATGAGAACTACAGGATGTAGAATTGTCCTGCCATGATCTGGGCAGTAACCAGTAGAACAGTCGTACTCAGAGCCTGGGTCAGGACCTGCATGGGTTTTTGGGAGATGTCTTTGTTTGCAGACTTTTCCAGCCTTTACATAGGATTTATTGAATAAAACATGCATAAAAGGCATGTGGATGTGATGCAGGTCATCATATGTTTCTGAGATCATTCTGATGATGAGTCCCAGTGCATGTTCACCCATGTTGCTCTGTGAAGCTGACAATCATCATACATCACAATAAATACATGAACACCAAATAATGGCAGCCACCCGTTCATGACTGATTGTTATAGAGGACTGAGGTGAATCCCGATAACTGGAAATCAACTGTTTCACACTGGTGAATGTGTCTGTTTCAGATGGTGCAGAACTTCAAGGAGGAGATGAGCTTCACCATCAGTACTATCAGAGGTAACAACATCACCACACGTTTAGAATCCATTCTTAAAAGTTTTTTAACTCTTGAATGACCTTTGCTCTTTTTTTCTGTGCCACAAGATGAAAACACTGACGGTTTACACGTGGTGTTGAAATGACCTTCACATGCTCCAGAGGGTGTTTGGTCAGTGCTGGTGTACAGATTGTATATAAATCCATCTAGACTACAATATGTGACATTTACAGTACAGAAAAGTGCTATTAAGCTCAGTGTACTGTTGGTGTCCCTGTGTTTGTTTAGTGTTCCTTTGTGTTTTTGTCAGCTTCTCTGATATCTGTTTAATGTGCCTTGTAATTAGTAGTGTTTCTCATGCACGTGTGCTTACGTCTGTAAATGTAAATGCAAGCTTTCATGATAATAAAAGTCACACATCATCATCATCATCATTTAGTCAGACTGAAAAGGATGAAAAATGAACAAAATAGTTTTGTGCCGTTTTATTCGGATTTATAAGTATGTGCTGCCTTTGCTCTTCGCTCCACAACACTTCTGCTTTTGTTGCGCTGATGCTGAATATTTAATGAAAGATGAAGTGTCATAGAATATTTAGTTTATAGTTTGCCTCACTGACACTTCAAACGGGGACATGCTCTGCAGTTTGTTCTCATTTATGCATTTTAGCCAGAATAAAGCATTTTGCATTATTGTCTCTCTGTGTCGGTAGGAAGTGGGTGGAGCCCTGTTGAGAAAAGGATGATGTCATGTACGTTTAAGCACCAGCACCACACACAGGATGTGTCCAACTTTTTTTCTGTCAGTGCATATGACAAACACTGTAACCTCCTAGCAGGGTCAAAGGTTCAATATGGGTACAATAATTAACTTTACTTCATGCTATTATAAGCCTAAGTCAAGCATTTACTAACAGTTAATTCATGTTTTACCTAAAAAAAAAGTATTCATATATTATTCAGTGTTCACGTAAAAGCTACTGTTAATGTTAGTAATGACTGTAACTAAATGTCTTAACATTTATTTTGAAAGGTTTCTGTGTCTATAAAGTTGAACATTAAGTTTCCCTTAAGTGACACTTTATTTATGTATAATGACACTAAATAATCATTATATAACTGTTAAGTTGAAAAAATAATATATATTAAAGAGGAACAATGAACATTAAAAATGTAAATATACAAGATTGTAGCCAAAGGTTAATTTTCATCTTTTGTCCCATGGTCAGGATGATGGTGCTGAAATTAATAAGAAAAAGTTAGATAAATAAAATAAAAAAAACAATAACAGACAGTTATTGTGTGATAGCAGCTTTGATTTTCCAGTAACCATATTTTACAAATCGCACTCATGATCCAAAGTGCCTTTGGATTTAAGTCGGGTCAAATCTAAAGGATTTAACGTCTTTTTTTAATACATTAACAGTGGAAGTGAGGCCATGAAAACTGTTCAACTGAGTCAGTGTATTTAACAGTGTTATCCCAGTTTAGCAGTTCATGTTTCTTCAATATCTGACAGTGATGCTACGGATGGCAGATTTTCTATCTAAAACTTTCAGAGCTTGCTTAAGCATTAGTTAAGCATATACTTTACTTTATTATGTTAGTGTGTATTTATAGAAACCACTGAGGATCACTCAAAACAGCTTTACACTATAGTTTTGCCATTCACCCATGCACACCCATTCACTCACTCATTCATACAGTGCACTTTCTATCACACATCTCTCATACCCAAGTGTCTAGCCCAGGGACACATCAGCATGTAGACTAGCAGAGGCGGAAATCAAACCCACAACCTTGCTTTTAAAGCTCCACCACTGAGCACAGAAGTGCAGAGAAATATACATTTTAGTGGGATATACAGTATGCGTCATCATTCATGGTCTAGTGTCACACACAAGGGGGCGCCACAAGCTCAGAAAAAGCAACCATTGGGTTTTGCATTGAATAGAGATGTAGATGCGGTGCCTTTAAGGGCAACTAACAAACGAATAACAAGTGAAATAATGTTACAAATCCAATGTATTGGATTGTCATGAGTTTAATATATTTAAAAACATAATTACGCACGCGAAAAGGCCCAAGACTAAAAGACAGAAACTTCTGATTTTATAGATTAGTCTAACCCTTTTTGTTTTAATTGTCACTGACCTTTTCATTTGGGATAGTTTGGGATTTTTTTTTAGCAGAATAAAAAACATAATAGCTATGAAATTATATTTATTTATATTTAAATATGATTATGATATATAAAATATACAAATGTTTTTTTCCTTTTAAATCTAATTATGATATACATGACATATTATGACATAGTATACACATCTTTCGTTGGAGGGTGTTCATTATTTATTATTGCACAGATTATAATGACAGAGGGGATGAATGATAGATAGTGGCTGGTGGGAAGTGAAGAATATTAGGAAATACAGTGGCTCAGTGGTAGAGAGAGTCATCTTACAAGTCTGTCAGTTTGATTCCCAGCTCCATGAGTCTATGTGCCGATGTGTGCTCCAGCATGACACATAACACCATGAATGGGAATGAAAGATATGTGATAACAAATGCACTTTGAGTGAATGGCTGAATTACAGAACTGTAGTGTAGCGCTATATAAATACAGACCATTCACCATTTACACCTAAGAAAGCAAACTTGCATTATAACCTACAGAACTAACAAAAAGGCTGGCATACGAAACGGAATCACCACATTGGTAAATATTCAGTGTTGTCAGACCTGGGAGATAAGAACGTGTCTCCATGACATTTCCTGTGAGAAATCCCCAGTATGTCTTAGTCTGACAGGTTCACACAATCGTAAAAGCAGCACAAGTGTTTTTAACTTCCTGCCTTGTCAGTTGAGATGGGTTGACTCACATTTGCAAATCTACTGGAGGCCATCTTTTGGAGGTCAGAAGGTCATTGTGGTGGTCAGTAAGTTCTTTGTATGGCACATCGTAATGAAAGGAAGAGGAGGAGACTCGGCATGTGTCAGGACATGTCCCTTTCAATGCTCAATGAAGGTTAATGTGAGATGAAGACACAGGGTTGCATTATTACTGTTACACAGTTTCCTGCTTATGAATGTGGTTTGGTTTAGGCTTGAAATGCACCTGGTTAGGAAAATATCATTTACCTCATATTGTCTTCTTCATATTAACACATGGAAGATCTCAATCATGTGCTGCAGATGAGATAGATGACTTTCCACATCTGTGAGTGACAATTAAGATTATAAAATATAAAATCTTCTAGTGATAGAATAATAAGAAAAAGTATCAGGTACATTAAAAAAGTAAATATTCACATACTAAAAGAAACAAAACACTACTGCACACATGCATACACACACAGGGGTTGACTTATTATAAAATTATAACAGAATAATAGTGTTGCTTATGTGATATTTTGAGTTTGTGGGTTTAAGTCAATCAGGTTTTGGTGGTAAATGAGGGCCATTTCTTTCAATACTAAACTCTGTGGGTGCTTGAATATTATTAGCAAATGAGATTGTTTAAGTGAAATGATTGCTGGCTTGGACATGTGGTCTGCTGCCTGCCAGCCATTTTGTCACACACCACGACTCACTCTTGCTCTTGGCTCAAATACATGTGAACTACGTCAGTGTTGGTAATATGTCAAATATGTCAGGGTTTGTTAGTGTTTCTAGTGTTTGTCTTTATGGACTATCTTATGTTTTAGTTTTTTTTACCAACTGTAACTACAGTAACTCGAGATACAATTTGGTCTGTGGTTCCCCCTACAGTTGTTAAATGGTATTGTTTATTACAACATGTGCATCTCAAAAGCTCTTGTTATAGATATAACTATTTACATTTACTAGTCCAACAGTAGCAGGACCAGGTTATTAAAAAGTTGTTGAGACCTCTGGTCTAATGGCTAACTGGTAGTGAGAAAAAGTGAAACCTTCACCTTTTGGGGTCAAGAAAGGTCAGCGTGAGAGAGCAACATGATGCTTGTGCTTATCACTGTCAGAGATCAGCTGCTGTCATCCTCACACTTAGTTTACAAAGTAACAGCAAACATGTTCAACTTCCTGTTTTTTTTTGGTTTTTTTTTATTTTGAAAGGTGTTGCAGTTAGCACAGCACTGCTTCCCCTGCAGAGAGTGTGTTAGAGGTGCATGTGATGTGAGACACCCTGACTTCTGCTCAGTCCAGTCTGACTTAGCCCTTTGTTGACAGAGAAGGTGGTGGTGGTGTTGGAGCCTCTGCACTCCTTCTTGCTCTCTCCTCCGGCAGCCTGATTAAGTTATTATTTCTGATGAAGTGAAAAGCACATGTGTTCCTTCAGTGGTCAGTGGGGATGAAAACGATCCTGATCGTCATGCGCCATCATTCTGCCATAAAGCGCAGCTGTCCGCCCTACACCAACACATGTGTGATAAACTGAGCCGCCTGAAAAATTGGAAGAAAAACTTGTGGTCATTTCTGCCATCATCAGAGATGTGTTCCCTCTGCAATAATACATCCCATTCATGATTTGAACCAATGTTTTCTTCTGTTTGTGAATAGAGACACTGATTTATTTTTTATCAGCATTTTCATCGTCATACATGAATTTATAGGACAGTTTCCCACAATCCCCCTGTGCAGCAGTTCTCACTGAGCCTAAAATACATGACCCCACTGACCTCCCTCCCTAAAGTCCACTGCCACCCAGCACAACCTGCAAACGCTGTGTCCAAGCTTTGAGTTATAACCTCTGCTCGCTGATGGCGGCGGAGCACAATGTGGCGATTGTGATTGTATTTTAATTCTGATGGCAGAGTGAGAGAAACAAAAAAAAAAAAGATAGCTTCCTCTGAGAATGGGTGAGATTTATGGGCCTTGTCCTGGCCGCTCGCCCCACATCCTCTCTGATCTGCTTTTACTCCGATGACCCCTCGACCCCCGGGGGTCATTAGAGAGCCCTTGAATGGCGCGGCTGGCCGACAGCCCATCTCACACTGCTTGTTTTCCAATCAAATCACTATATTTAAACAGGGACACGAGCCCAGGGCCAAGTCCAAATAGACATCTGTTTGAAATTGTTCCTTGCAATTATTTCACGCACAGAAGTTCTCCCGCTGCACCCCCCTCCGCATTCCTCGCCCCCACTTTGCTCTTTTGTTTGTTGTTGTTTGTTTTCAGCTCCCTGTCTGGATTGCTAATGGACAGAAATTAGTAGGGGGGGGGAGGGGGGGACAATTTGAGCAGCAGTGGGTTCCCGGGTCTGGATCCTGGAACAGCATATCAGAGAGAGACGCAGTCAGAGGAGAAAAGGAAAAAAGCAGCAGAGGGCTTTTTGATTTAGCACAAAGCCGAGTTTTTTCACTGACCACAGTGAGCGGCTTCTGCTCTGCTGCTCAAGCACCTATGCTGCACAGGAACATTTAAAAACAGACACATACAAATGATTTCATTCAAAGATTAAGAAAATTAAAAGTGTTGAAAGGAGTAAAAAGAAAAGTCCAAATCCATTTTAAAAAAGAAAGAAATAAGGCAAAATGAGCTGGTAAGTAGTACAAAATTGTAGTTTTAGTTGTTAAGTTAATATTGCCATCCTAACAATGTGTGGGCTCCAGCTCAGCTCTAAAATGGTGGTCATATGTTAAATGAGTCTTCTACAAGATGAGAATGATGCATCTAGTTTGAACAGAGTGGTGGTTGTTTGGATCAGTGCCCTCTGATGCATGTTCATAACTCTAATGGTCTGGAAGATGGAGGGAATGAGACAAACTGTGCAGAAGCTACAGAATATTGGACATACACATACAAACATGTAGCAGCAGTGATGGAAACTTGGAATACATGGCCATTTCTTTTTGATTATTTACTCCTAAAGTCTGTCTTCTTCTCTCCTCAGTACTGAGCTGTCTTCTAGACATTTTTTCAAACTTAACTCATCACAGACTCCAGAGACTTCACTGGTTTTCAAAGCCTTGGTCGCAAAAATCTCCCAACCATAAATTAAGCTCTTGGTCGCCCCCACCCATGTAGCCAAAGATGAGATGTGTGATAAAGCTTTCCCACGTCAAATGGTTTGACACTTTAAAGTGCTAAAAGCCGAGATATCACCGAGGGCTTTAGCACTGACCATAAGTTACACTAAAAGCCAAGATATGAGTGTGTTTCCTTTAGTCCTGTGGATAAGATGCAACTCCGAACAAAATGGTTGTCATGTAAGGAGGAGGTCCTATATCATTTATTAAACAGTGTGCGGCACATGGAAATTAAACCTGAAGTGACCACAGTAAACCTGCTGTCAGTGACATCCTTGAGTTCCAATCTTTGGTAATTATGTCTATATTCTGACACAGCACTTTCACGTCAGTAAAATTCCTGTTTGGAACCTTGGTGCTGTCAGCAAATCAGCCACCATGACACCATGTCATCAACAAGGGGCCTTGCTCCAAGAACAGGTGGAAGTAAACATGACAGCGGCAACAACACACTGAGCTTCTGTGTGCTGGAATTCTGGTGTGAGTTGATTTGGTTTCAGTTAAATAAGTTGCGTCATTGGGTTTTGTAATAGTTTATTTGATTTAAGCTTACATTGTTTGAATTAGGTGCACGCACTTAACGCGGTAGGATGTTTTCTGAGTTGTCTGGCTGGTGGGGCGTTGACTCTCTGGGAACAAAAGGTGTGGCCAAGGCCAAGCAGCACCTGTATACTGCCATCAGGTGAACTGGACCGAACCAACTGATGTAAAGTCATGGGGGGTTTGGGGTTTAGTTATTTTAGCCTTTTCTTTTGTGTCTCATTTAGGAGGTCTGTTGAGTCAGTTGCACCTTATTGTTTGCCAGTTTATTTGTAGTTATATCTGTAGTTGATGTCTTTTAGGTTAATCAGTGGTTCACAAGGGTAAAAACCCAGAATATGTTGGTATCTCGCTGGAAACCAACTTTTCAGGTTCCGAACTCATTTATCTCCAGCTGATTCTACTGGAATAGACCACCAATAAATGAATTAGTGGTCTATTCCACCTCTGGCTAGTAGACCAGATGATGCACCTTTTCAACAGGAGGGAGGGGCAGTGGAGAGCAGTGCAGGGAGCGTATACATGCATACAGCATGTATACTTTCAATACTTTAGATTAAACTGTGAAGATTTGCACCTGGATCAACAAATAACATCATATACACTGGTTTACACCGGGTTTAGTTACATTTGAATGTACAGCCAATCATTCCCAGGAAGTACAAATACTCATAGAATTGCACTTAATAGTTGGTTTGGCCCACAGCATCAGGAACCCTGATGTAAATACTTGTCGGTTGAGAAATGGCCCTGCTACTCTACACTCAAGCAGTTTGACTGCAACCACTCAACTCTCCAGTTTCACAATGAAACATTCCTGATGGCCAAAATGACTACAAAACTAGAGTAGGTATAGATCAGGGAGAGGCAAAAACACAAACACTCACTGAAGTACTGTAAACAGAAGTGATACAGTCACAACACTGTAATACAATAACTATATGAATTAGAATTGAATAATTACTACATAGAGCAACGATTATACATGAGAACAGGGGACATTTTGTACGTACAAATATGGTCTCATTTTGCAATTTCATTAATTTAATGGACTCATCTGTCTGGTCTCTGTAGTCCATATGTATATTCCAAATAGTTCATCCTCCTGCACAAACACTACTAAGCAAAAGTTAAACCTGCCTCTTTGAATGATTCATTTATAAGAGACAATTTAGTCCTATAGTATAACTCTAATCCTCAGCTCAAACAGACTGGAACTTTAGTCTGGAACTATAGGAACTATAGGCTTAAACCTTGTCTTTTTGAAAATGGCCCAAACTTGATCACTTCCTTTGGCGGCAACAGATGCATCATGTGGTTTGAATTTCATTCTTACACATAAACCCGTCATTATGATGTTGAAGCTGATTGCACGGCATCAAGGTGCTAGAAAAACAACACCACCTGCTACTGTTCACAAAACAATGGGGAGAAAAAAAAACCGCCCACCTGGTATTTATCTTTTTCGTCATGCATGATGAAACAGGAACATGAACGTTTTCTTTTGCCTCCTGGAATGAAACGTTTGAAGACGTATATGAAGCAGACATTTGAAATGCTCCATGGTGAAATCCCAGTGGCACAAGTGTAAATCTACGAGTCCTTTAGCACCTGACATTAGCACATGTTTCACATCCAAATTATGTCTTGGTGTGATTTCACCTCATTACATGACAGCACCTTGAGATGTGGTCTCTCTTTTCAGCTCATGTTACGTCATCCTTAGTGGATGGAAAATCCACTAAGAAAATCTGTTTCCAAAAAGCCTGACAGCTTCTTTTAGATGGAAAGAAATGCTTTTGTTTTGTAACTGTCTACGCTCCAAACTCAGAGACTACATTGTTTTCAACACCTTAAACACTTTTTACGGAAGTGTGACCAGGGGGAGTGTAACTGCACCACTGACGCCTCCATGGATCGGACATGTGTTGAATCTCACCTGCCGTCGGCTACTGCTCTGTCCCAACTGGTGTGTGAGTGTAGTGTAGTTGATGTTTGGAGGGTTAAACACCCTTTGGACAGACAGACAGACAGACAGACAGACAGATAGACAGACAGTATGGTGGCTGATGGCAGTGTGAGTGCAGCCAGGCTGGACCGCTTCCGCTTGTCCAAAGCAAATATTTTTCTTGTTGGTTTTACTCATCACCATTGAATCACCCTTGAGTTTTGTGGCACCCACAAAAAGTGCAGTTCCTATTGACACCTCAACGCCAAACTTTTGCAAGACCCCAATTTCTGTAAAACGTTTGAAACTTTTTGGCAAATATGGAGGCAAAGGAAGGGTGAGTTCAAGTGCCTTAGCCGATGGTTGGAGGTGGGAAAGTATTGCTCCAAGAACAGGTGAAAGTAAACATGTAGTCTGCCAGCAATAGTCCAGTTACTCCTTAGCTAATATCAGAGCTGTATTTCAGGCACTACAAAAGAAAATCAGAGACCTTGAAAACAACATTACACTAGTATAGACAGGGACACACTTCAACTTAAAAAAGATCCAGATTCACCACCATCAGAGATATGGATGCACATACATCCTTTTTTCGGATTAGAGAGGTCCAAATGGTCTGTGTACAGCTTCCTGGTGGCAGAATTACCCTAACCCTGTGGAAATGAAACACCACGCTGTGGACGACTACAGCAACTTCTTTCATTCAGAGAACTGTGGCAGAGATAATGTAGATGAGCTGCTGTAGGGACTTCCTCAACTCACGACTGAGGACAGAGAGTTTCTGGGTCATAACATCACTCTGGAGGAGCTCACTGCTGCCGTGCATCAATTAGCCAACAGCAAAACTCCTAGTGCAGATGGTCTGCCAGCTGAATTTTATAAATGTTTCTGGAGAAGTGTTGGTGTGGATCTGTAGGAAGTCACTCACTGTACCAACAGGCCATATCAGCCAGAGTGAACTGGGGAAAAAGTGAAGCTCTGCAGGTAGGCTGGTCGATGGGTGGGCGGCTCCCAGTTCTGCCTGAAAACCTGACGTGGGGTAAAGAGGGGATAAGATTCCTAAGAGTGTACCAGGACAGAGTGGAAATGGCTGTTACCTCAGGTTTCCTACAGTGGAAGAGTCCTGGTTGTCAATAACCTGGTTGCCTCGGCATTGTGGCATAAGTTAACAGTCCTTCCTCCTCCAGGTGGCCTGGTGAGCCAGATCCAGGGTGAGATGGTGGACACAGGTGAGGATCTCCTGATGGTTTCAGGGCCTGGGAGAACAGTTTTTACTCCCTCTTTTTATCCATGGACCACATTATTCTGCTCGTAAAAAGCAGACACACACCTTGGTCAATTGTATATCAGGAACAGCAACACTGGCTATCTGCGTCAGCAGGAAAAACAAGGTCAGAGGTCAGGGTTCGGAGGATGCAGACAGGGTTTTACTTGTATTTTATCTGCTCGACTCGAATTTGATAACATCCAAACATTTAATAACTTTTGGGTAGTGCATGGTGTGCAGTGTGCTCAGTCACGAAACACTCCCTAGTTCAAAACTTTTGAATCGCTCTCATTTATTTTCTATGGATTTTTAATGGAATCTCTCCCTTAATAGTTTACTTAATTAGTTTAATAGTTTTACTCTGTAATTTATGTTAGACTTTTGTAAATAAATGTAGAAAAATCTTTCTTTCTTTCTTTCTTTCTTTCTTTCTTTCTTTCTTTCTTTCTTTCTTTCTTTCTCCTCATCAGTCCCAGACAAAAGGCGAGGTCTCATATTAAAATCCAGTAACAAGCTGGGACTGAAAGGTAACTGAACCCACAGTCTTTTGTTCTGTGGTTGGTTTCTTTAAAATGTCTCATGGCACCAATGCTCTCTTTGTCCCATTGATTTATGATGTTATGAAGATCATCTCAGTGCTGAGCTCTTTTAAAAGATTCCCGTCCTGTGTGATTAAGGAAAACAAACAGGCTGAAATATCTGTTTACAAGGTTGTAAGGGTACGTTTACATGTAAGTCATTCCACTGTCCCTGAGCTGTGCTCAGCTATTCAAATTGTAGCTCTGGTTGGCATTTTCACTCCATAATTACCAGTATTGTGCACGTGAAAATACTAGTCCATCAACATCAGCTACAGCTCAGGACTCCCAACCCCTAAACAAGGTTAAGAGTTCAGGTTCACACTCCTTCTTCTGCACACTTTTGTATGTATGGTGTCATTCATATTCAATAAATAGATTAAGAAATAAACAGAGTAAAAAAAGAAAATCAACAAATATATAAAACTGAAAATTGAAAGGTTATTGCACTGAATAAAATACTTAATGCAATGGTAACTGTTGTTTTGCACATTAAATAAATAATATTATACTGTTAGTGCCACACAGCTGGTGTAGTGGTTAGCACTCTTGCCTTTGCAGCAAGAAGACCCAGGTTCGAGCCCCTGGAACAAGTGTGTGCGTGGGTTTTCTCCGAGTTCTCCGGCTTCCTCCCACAGTCCAAAAACATGCAATATGGGGATTTGGTAAATTGGACACTCCAAATTGACCGTAGGTGTGAATGTGAGAGTGAATAGTTGTCTCTGTGGCCCTGTGACGGACTGGTGACCTGTCCCTATGTCAGCTGAGATTGGCACAGCACCCCCCCCGCGACCCTCCTGTGGAGGATAAAGCGGTAGAAAATGGATGGATGGATATTATACTCTTATGAGGAGCTACATGAGCACAATCATCAGTCAGTCAGGAATTTTAAAATACGTGCAAACCTGTTAGTCCGACTGGAATTTTACAAAATGTAATTTCTCAAAGTCAGAGTAACACACCCAGACAAAATACTGTGTTACTGTTTGAGTGGAATCAAACTGGCCCAAACACTCTGCATTACGCAGTTTCTGCCCCCAGGCTTTGACCTGGCAATAGGAAGAGTAGAAAGGGAACTTGGCTTGTAACTGGAAGGTCGCCGGTTCAAGTCCCCACCAGGTTGAAAGGGCTGGGGTACCACTGAGCAAGGTTGCTCCCCGGGCGACTCTCAGTGTGGCAGCCCACTGCTCCTAATTCTAGGATGGGTTAAATGCAGAGAATAATTTCCCTAAGGGGATTAATGAAGTATATATTCTAAAAGAAAATGTAAACGTTTCTGGTCAAGGTCTTATGTTTTAACCACTTCAAGAGCTGCCTTACATTTTAGCAGAAGTTGTAAGTTTATATAGTCAGTTAAACAGTGTTCTTAAATGAACAGTGCATAGAAATGTCTCGCATTCCTTGCATGTGTGTTCAATCTCATATTACATAACGGAAGCAGCACGCGTGGGTATTGATTACCATCTCCTGCTTTGTCTTGTTCGATCATTTTGCAGGGTCACTGAGTGTGGAGGAGCTTGTGTTCGCCCAGAAAGGGCCTCGGTTGCAGAAAATATGAGTGCTTGCACCGTACTTGCACTAATCCCAGTGACATGTGAGGACTGAGACACCATTCATTTCCAAAGGAACATGCAGTGGGTGTCTGCACATGCATTGAACCAGTTACAACAGGAAAAGTGTAAAAAGCATTAAAGTGACGCTACAAACGTTGCTAACACAAGGTCGCGAGACTCTTTCACTCACTCACATGAGCCTTTAATCAGATGATCCCCTTGACTTCAATCAAACGAAGGCATTCCTCAGTGGCCCACTCATGACGAAGCTCTCAGAGCATCTGACCTCCAGTTTGGCTGGCAATAGAGGGTAAGCAATAGAAGAGGTCATGATCTGGGTTAGGGACTGACCCTGCACTCTTACATCCCAGATGAAGGCCACAATGCTGGCCTTCATCGCTGACATCCCCCAGGCTCTGTGCGACCTGATCATAATTCTTGCACTTCCAGAATTTAGTTGGCCACGTTCTGCCCTTGGGCTACGGCCAAATCTCTAGTGGAGCAATAGGTAACCTCGACTCAGACACGGGTCATGTTCCTCTGATCTCAATAGGCACAGAGCTTAAGGCAGGAAGTCTTTGATGAAAACCGAAGCCAAACCAGAGGACAGAAGCACAGCAGCGTCAGCCAGAGAATCCCTTTATTATGATGACCTGCCCTTGAAGGTCAAAGTGCAAACTGTGACACACTCCAGTTCTTCTGCAAGTGCATTCATTTAGTAGGTTCTGAACAGACTGGTCTCAAATTTTATTGCAGTGGCATCATTAAAGCTCCAGTGTGTAACTTTTGAATATGAAAGTATATCAAGTTTCATAAGGCCCTGCGATGGACGGGCGAACTGTCCAGGGTGTCCCCCCGCCTCGTGAACGTGATTGTCCGATATTGAAATTGCATGCCTCACCAACAGAACACAAAGCAAATCAAGCGCTCCCCTAAACAACTTCCTGCATTTGCCAATCACAGCTGCTGATGTTCCTTTACCAAGCAGGTGTTTGGTTGTTTCTCAATATCCATACTTGTGCGTACTTGTGAAAACGCCATCAGCCTCAATCAACGTTCTGTTCCAGTTCTCAAGTACGTGAGCAAACCCGGAAGTGATCTCGCTCCGCCCATTTTACCAAGTATGCATCGGGTGGTGACTTGAGCGTACTTGGGAAAGCTACGTATCCCAGAATGCCTTTCGGCGGAACATAGCAGCAGATATTACTAATATAAACCTGAAATAAATCTTTTTCTCTGTCCTGGAACGCGGTTTTAAGGCGAGAAATTAGTCATTTAGAATTCAAACATGTGGTTTGTGTATTAAGATATTACATATTTATAGTTTGACATGTTATTTTGTTTTTAATGTAAATGTTTTGACCTGACAGTTTGAAAGTTTGTATATTATTAATGTGTTATTTATTTTAACTTTGAATTTTAGATTTGTATTAAAATGTCGCACGGTCATTGTATCTGTATTTAAATATAATATGTACATATATATATACACACACACACTACTAGGGCTAGAGAGATGGTTGGCACCAGATTACTGTTAATGCAAAGATGCTAATTCCAATTCAGTTGCTCCAGGCAATGCAAATACCTTAAATATATTGTAACACTTTAATATTTAGGTTGTTAACTTGAGTTGAAATATTGTAGTGTAGTGTAGAGTAGTGTTTTTTTTATTAGACATTCACATTTATAGTGTAAAGCAGCTTTAAAGCAGTGTAAAGCTAGCATGTTGTCACCGTTGTAGTTTTTATTTAATACAAAAATGTAGTATTATCTTTTTTCGTCAACACTAATGCATGTTAATATTATCTTAGTGTTTTATGACATTGGTGCAGTCTCATCATCATCTTGTTTAAGTGATGAAAAATAGGTTGAATACAGAATATTTTGTCTGTAAATAGAGCCTAAAAAATATCTTTAACCCTAACCCTGTATATCAAAAAATATCCAATGAGAGCTACTTGTCCTTTTTATTTTGTTTCTTATCACCTGTCATATGTAAAGCTAGACATTTTTATCACAGTAATAATGTATTATTTTTAGTCTCAATTACCTTCAGATAGCATTTGGTCCGTGTGGGTCAGCTGAGGATAGCAGTCTTTCATCCACTTGACCCTTTGCCCCTCTGATGAGTACTGTTTTGTCTGCTCGCAGCTCTGGTGCTGGGTGTCAGCCGACAGCTGACTTCCTCCAAACGCCCGCATCGGCACTTCGGGGCCGCACAGTGAGACACTGGTCACTTAGTGACAGCTGGACTGTGAGGAAGGGGATTCCACGGATGGAATGTTCTCTCTTCATCTCTGACATCTTGGATAACAGCGAGACCAAAATGACATTAATTACTTGCATGTGTGCAGACATCCAGTGTGACAGTGTTAATAGGTGTTACCAGATAATGATGAACCATTGTGTGGTTTTGTTGAACTCTTACAATGAACCTTTGCAACTAGGACAAGGTCCCAAAGAATTTTTATGTGGGACAATGTGGGTCGCCCATTACCATTGCTGAGCGGTACTGCTGATAAATTGTCTCGTTAATTTATAACATAAACACAGGAGGTTCACAATCTGGTTGGAACAAGCGCCTTTCTGCTTGGAGTGCATATTTTCCCTGGGTGTGTCTGGGTTTTCTACAGGGTTCTCTGGCTTCCTCCCACAGTTCAAAAACATGCAGGGGTTAATTGGACAGTCACTGACCGTAGGTGTGAATATACAGTCGTGCTGATAGGTTTACATACAAATTACCCAAATGACCCTGATTAAAAGTTTACATACCCTAGTTCTCAATACTATGTATTGGCCCCTTTAACTTGAATGACAGCTTGAAGTGTTTTGTGGTAGTTGTGGATGAGGCACTTCATTTTCTCGGATGGTCAAGCTGCCCATTCTTCTTGGCAAAAAAAACCCTCCAGTTCCTGTAAATTCTAGGGCTGTCTTTGCATGAACTGCACGCTTGAGATCTCCCCAAAGTGTCTCAATGATATTGACGTCAGGAGACTGAAATGGCCACTCCACAACCTTCAGTTCTTTCTGCTGTAGCCAATGACAGGTCGACTTGGCCTTGTAGTTTGGATCCTTGTCATGTTGGAACGTCCAAGTATGCCGCAGCTTTCAGGCTGACGAGTGCAAATTTTCCTCCAGTGTTGTCTGATAACATGCTGCATTCATCTTGCCATCAATCAAGTCCCCTGTGCCTTTGTAACGCTCATCAGTGATCTCCCTTGTGTTTCACAGTATGAATGGTGTACGTTTCATCATAGGCTTTGTTGACCTTGTTGTGGCCATAAAGTTCAATTTTGGTCTCATCACTCCAAATATGAGACTTTGCAAATAACTTTGCTTGAGAAGGCTGTCTCTGTGCTCTTTGGCGTATTGGAAGCGGGCTGATTTGTGGCATTGGCGTTGTAATAGCTTTCTTCTGGCGACTCGACCATGCCGCCTCCTTGTTGTGCATCTTGAAAAAGCCACACCATTTTTTTTTTGGAGAGTCCTGTATGTCAGCTAAAGTTATTGTGGCTTTTTCTTTGCATATCAAACATTTTTCCTGGCCGTTATGGCTGACATTTTTGTTGGTCTTCCTAACTGTAGCTTGGTTTTAACAGAATCCCTCATTTTCCACTTCTTAATTAGTTTGAACACTGCTGATTGGAATTCTCAATTCCTTGGATATCTTTTTATATCCTTTAACTGTTTTATAAATATAAAACTACCTTCTCCCGCAGATCCTTGGATAATTCTTTTGCTTTCCCCCATGGCTCAGAATCCAACAACGTCACCGCAGCATTGGATGAAACATTTTAAGGAGAGGAAATGTGAGGAAAAATCATGACCTCTATCTAGCTCTAACCAGGGGCTTGTTGTGTTTGGACCGAATCACATTCATAAGCAGGAAATGGTTGTCATCACGCTTATTTCCTCATTTCAGCCAAAAGCTTCACATGTTTATGTGCATTTAAATAACTACGATAATTCTGGTACAGAAACATGATCCTGGAAACTGTGCTGCTGAAGTACAGCCCCTAAAGTCTGAGAAAGTGCTATTCTTTATCTTGCATGCACATGATATTATCATTATCTTATCAGTAAACATATACATACCCTCTGTGAGAAACTGTGCTTTTCTTCCCTATCAGACGCAATGTTGTAGAATCAGATACGTCACATAAAGCAAACTGAGATCCTTCGCAGCATAACATAGCCTCCTACTACAGAGATGCTAACTCCTTTATTAATAAAGAGTGCAATTTCAGGACACAGTGAATACAGACCAAAGTGTAGCGGATTTGATTTGATCTCATCTCCCAGGTCGTGAGTTAAACTAACATATAGTATAGTAATGCAACTAGTGTATTTGTCTAACTTCTATTCTTTCCACTATAACAGCTGAGAATTCAAGCAATTGTGCCATGTTTCAAACTCACTTAACTCTTTATAATGTTATTAATAATGCAATTTTTATTATGCAGATGTATTCTACGTGTTTCCATAAAATATCACAAGAACCTCTGTACAGAGACAGATAACCAGTGCTTTAACTCTCTGGTACACAGAACCGACACTTCTTATACCTCATATGGATATGAGGTATATGGACTTCATGCACTGCAGATATTCAGTATTTTAGAATCAAAAATAAATAACAGCTTAAGGGTTTTGTCAGTTGTTCTGTCTCTAGCTGCATTAACATGTTGAACATATCAACTTTGCTGGTCACAAAGTATATTTTAAATGTTTAGCTTAAGCTAGTCTCAGTGTTTTCTTGTCAGTCACTGACAAAGAAACAGATTGATCTGTGATCCAGTCGATGTTCTCCTCTGTGGTGAGACTTCCTTCTGGCTATTTTCCTGCCGGCCTCTCTCTCTCTCTCCCCCTCTCTCTCTCTCTCTCTCTCTTTCTCTCCCTGAGAGAATAAAACATTCCAGTGGCAAAAGCAATCAGTGGCTTTCACTTCTAACCAGATCCCAGCTGAGTTTGCCGTCACTCTGAAGATTATTTGTTCTTGTTTATCCTGCATGTAGCATTCTGCATATTTTATTTCATGTCTCATATTTAACGTATATACATATAATTATATACTTTTACTTATTGTATACCCCATAACAACAAGGCTCCCTCATGTTTTCACCAATTAAATGCTTTGCTTTGTTCTTTCTCTAGAACCCACTCGTCATTCAGAATTTTGGACATCATGCTGTCAACTTAAGTTGATGCTTTGTATGTATTTTGTATAAATTGTCTATTTATATATATTTTTTTCATGCTATAAGATCACCAAAAGAGGTACAGGACACATACAATGTACAAACACATACATACTCTTGAAAGCATACAAGCAATCAGGACTCACACACCTATTGCTATGAATTAGGAACCTATAAAGTTGTACACGCACACATTCATTCACGCATGTAAAATAATTTGACACAGTCTAATTACATAATACATAATATCTAAATGTAGCTATTGTATTTTTTACAATATATATTTTTGATAATACAGTATTTAACCCCCCCTCCCCCTCCCCTGTTTTAGAAAAGCCAGTGAAAAGCCAGGAAATAGAGATTAACAAATTAGCCTTGGCTTTCATGTAAACTAACGTACTATAAACCAATAAACAACTTCCAGAGACTGACAACAAGCGTTAGTTGCTGTTATAGTGACCTTTTTGCTGATCAGAAAGGGGCCACACTGGTTGCTACTCGTAAGTTCCGACATGTGTAAAAGATGATTCTCCAAAGTTCCAGTTAAGAAAACAAAAGAATCTCATCAACCCTGAGCTAAATGACCTTGCGTTAATGGAGAGCATCCTCCCACTAAGTGATGGGAGGTTCCAAACATCAAAACCAGGCTTCAAATTATGGAGGAGTGAAGGCGAACTCAACTGTCCTGTGTCCTAGGACACACGCTCCCCTGAAAGCCTACTTTGAGACATTGAGGGGAGTTCTGAAACATTGTCCATTTTTGTGTCACAGGTTACAGACTTACAGATTTTCTGTAAAATGAGGTTCCTCAAATAAATAAACTTATAATATAATATTTACATACCAATTTATTAACACTGTCAATGTCTCCACTAATTAAATGTTATTCCTGCTGTTGCCATCCATGTGTGGAGTCAGTGAATTTTAGAGTGATTTCACTTGTAGTGCACAAGTCTTACTCTGATGTGGTCTCAGGGGACCCAAAGACCATGAGGTTTCAAAGAGGACGCAACCAAGTGATTTTAACTGAAAAAAAGAAGATAGTTTATTTGAAATGTACAAAAGCTATATACACGCACTCGCACAAACACACATACACACCCAAACACACATATAGCATAGGAAAAGTGAATGGTAGCATACACACCAACATTTGAAAGGCTACTTGAAAATTCAGCAAACATAGTAAAACTGAGGAATTTGGAGAGTTCACTGATCCTTTCAGAAACAAGATTTCATTATCAAAGTCGGAGTCCCTTCCTGGTCTCTCTGCAGTTCATTGAGAACCCAGGGGAGTTATGGGATGTAGTGTAGGGAGGCTGCGTGAATGTGTTAATTAGAGTTGGATCTGTGCTGAGAACACACAGAGGTACTTGCATATTCCTTTAGAGAACGCTTTTCATCAGACACAGGGGTTCATGCGTCCTGGTAGACCAACACAGTGGCAAATCCTTGTCCTTTCCAATTATTTACCCTTGTGAGACGGGACCGAGGAGTGTTCATTCCTCTGATCCAAAGGGCAAAGGAGGAAATGTGTGTTCAGGGTTCATCAGTGCCATCCCCAAGAGCTCGGACCATATGATCAAAAAGCATTTAATATCTGTGGACAATAATTGTGTACAACTGTGGTTAAACCAGGGCTGTCAAACTCTTCACTTTGTGAAAAGCAAATAGTCTTACAATTCTGAGTGCGTGGTACTGCTGCAAATTGAACCTTTATTCAAAAACACAGGTTGCAACAGTAGGTCTTTATCAAATTTGAGACCATATGGCAGTAAATGCTTGGAAATGCTCCACCCATATAGGCATTGTTTCATTGCATTTATTATCCCACTCGGCATATATTTTAAATTCCGGAATAGCAACCTTTAACCCAAAATGTCTAATTAGTGTATCGGCTTAGCAGAACAGCCAATAGGAATGCTCTTTGTCTTTGACCTGCCCTGTGATTGGTCAATATGTAACTGCCTTGAAGGGGTGCAGAAGTCTAGTTCTCTCTTAATCACTTCATTTACATTACGCTTAAAGGTTATTATGGAATTATTGATCAACAAAGACAAAAGGACATTGCCTACCCCAGCTTGAACTCATCTTGCTCTTCCTATAATATACACATTGACAGTAATAAGCAGTAACTGCAGCGTAGCTATGTAAGCATGTAAGAATCTTGCAACCCTTATAAAGCAAGACCTTTGACAGCCCGAGTTTAAACATCGAATGTCTATAGCATAACTTACAGCAAGTACCATATAGTATAATCTATACACACAAATGTCTTCATGAAAAATATTACCTGAAATCTACATATCATGTCTGTGTCCTGGTAATTCTGTTTTTATGTCATCCTCTACCTACCTTGATGTCCTCAGCAAGGCACGATGTGAACTGCTTTCAGTGCACAACTTTGTAAAGGGCTTTTAACGCCAGCAAATACTGAATGGTAGTTGTTTGTAGAAGTGTTTATATACCCTGGGCTATCATATATTTGTGGCTAAAAAGTATGGCTTTTTAACAAATGATGATGGTCAAAAAGAAATGGTCCTTAACCCTAGCTATTCTTACTATTCAGTTCAATTAACATATTATCTGAAGCAAATATTACAAGATCAGCATACTACTATGGACAATGACAAAAAAATGTATAAAATAACCAGTTGTGCATTGCTCAGTCAGTGCTTTCATGTCTATTCTATATATTCCTGATGTAATGAATGGTTAGCATGGGTGTTTAATTCGCCTCAGCTTATCATGTTGAGGAACTTGCTTTCTTCAGCCAAAGCAGTGAGCATGGAGTTCATGTCGCCAATAGCCATGTTGCCAATCCCTGCCGGTACAGAGGCAAGGGTGACAGAGTTGCGAGGTGTGGTCAGACGTGAGGAATTCTGGGAGAGGCTCTGTAAAAGGCCAGGACTCAGTGTGCCTGACATGAGGCTGGAGTGGTCTCCATCATCGAGCATGGTGTCAAAGTCAATCTGGGAGGGCTCAGCTCCACCAGATCCACCGGTGGAAGAGTCCACTGTACTGCTGGATACCTGGTTGACTCCAGGTGAAGCCATGTTGGGTGCTGCAGTGTTGCTGCTGGCAGGAGCCTGGCTGGCACTGGGGGACATGGGTGTATCAAAGCTGGCAGATGCTGGCTCAAACATGTGAATCTGACCTGTGTAGAATACAGCAGAGTTTGGATTTTCAGAGTTGCCGTTGTGAGACACTGATCCGCTGGGCCTTTTTGGGCTCGCCTCTGAGGTGTCATTGCCACGATTGTGGCTCAAATCAGTTGGCTTGGGTATTCGGCTTGGATGCATCATGTTAGACCCTATGTGTTGTCTGGATACAACCTTTGGCTCTGCCGGAGGCCGGGGTTGTAACATTCCTCTGCCTCCATTATGGATACTTTGCTGCTGCTGGGTGACGACACTGTAATTTTGCTGGTGATCTACTTGGTTCACATGAGAATACCCATCAGCCTGTGTCCTTGTCCTGTAGGTTTGCAGTTCTGGATCTGTTGCACTGTTGCGGGCAGGTCTCATGCTAGTGCCCTTAGCTTTAGAATTTGAAATTGCCTCTTGGCCATACCCTTGCTGTGGACTCATTTGCTCACTGAAGTTATTGTTGTTGTATTGCCTCTGCTGCTGAATCTGCTGGTGGGTCATATTCATCAGCCTCTGACTGTTGTGGTTCACATAGCCCTGCATAGACATGTTATGACTCATAGGCACTACCTGCTGGTTGCTGTTCAGGCCCTGACCTTGTGACTGCAGGGATCCAAAATTGTGCCTCTGCTGAACAACAGCTAAATTCCCCCTGACAGGATGCTGCTGTTGTTGTCTGGAATGCTTGGTTGAGGTGTCCACAGTCCCCGAACTCACCTCATTCCACTGCACTGGCATGTTGTTCTTGTTCATGTTGTCTGGTGCTGAGAAGGGCTGATCCTGACCATGAGTCATGGTGGCATCCACCATAGCCATCCTCCTCTGTGCGTAAAATGATGCTGGTGGGGCCATACCTGTCTGGTAGCCCTGAGCCTGATTATTGGAATGATAGTCTGCTTGGCCAGAGTTGTGACCTGAGACGGCAGAATTCTGAGACCTGAGGTATTGCACCACATCATCTGGAAGCACCATGTCATCCTCCCCACTCTCCCCTCCAACAATCATTCCATCTACTGCCATGTTTTCCATGGCTACATTCTCAGAAATGCTAGGTGGCCTCGGGGCAAATGGGTAGTGTTGCAGGCTACCATCAGAGCGAGTGTAGCCCTGCATAGCCAGTGACTGGTGGCGTTCTGAAGCTGAGAAACCATTGATGGGGTTCATATTGTTCATGCTGTTGTAGCGCTGGACCCTTGGAAAAGAAAGATGATCAAGGGCGGGACGTCGCACTGGGTCACTGGCACGACGTGGAAGGCTGGCGGGTACCTCGTGGGGCATCATGCTCCTGTTGCCATATCCAATGTCACTGCAGCGCCGAGGTGCAGCTCCAGGGGGTGGTTGACGGAACACATGAGACGAACCTTCCTGGGAGTCACTGTACAATGCCATGCGGGTCCTAAGGCTCATTCGGTCCATATTGGGGAGGGGAGTAGGAGGAGCTCCACCTGTGGCAGCAGCGTACTTTGCCTTGAGTCGATAATGCTGAGCTGGTGTGAGACTAAGGAGGCTTGGGAGACCTCCTCCACCGACACCACCACCACCACCAGTGTGGCTGGCTTCACTGGAGCGGCGGGACAGGTCAGTGGAGATGGGGTCATAGGAGTCAGCCGAACTGATGTTGTTATGGCGGTTGGCACCAAACTGGGATGCCTCACTGGAGCGACGGCTGGAATAGCAGGGCGAAATACCGGAGGAGCGGCGACTCATGGTGTAAGCTGAGCTGAGGGTGCTGGTGGTGCTGTCACGGCGCTCATTCAGCTGGTTCAGCAGTGTGATTTCACATGAGGTCTGGTCACCCATGCGTTGGCTAGGTTGCAGACCATTTAAGTTACTTATCACATTGGAGCTCTCCAGCAGGGAACCTGGCAAATACAAGGAAACAGATTACATAATGACAACTTATGACACATGGCCAGACCATGCCAAAAACGGTCAATCACTTAGTCAGTGAAAACATGGATATCAGCAGGGAAATTACTATAAGACAATATCATAGAAATAATTATTTTCATTTTGTATCTGTTTTTTTTTTATACCCATAGTTCTGGACGGGTATAGGAAATTAGGGTCAGTTCACAGAGAGCTGTGCATGTGCACAAAATTAGAGTGGTGCCATTGTGATGATCTTTTGATATTCAGGCCAAATAAGTAGGTCAATGTAGTCATTGACGACTGAAACAAGATTAGAACATTCATCAAGCAGACAAAGCTCCTGAATCATTCGGCGAAGGATAGGGTGCATCCAGACACAGCAAGATTTTTTTATTCCCACACTCATAAAGCAGCAAAGATGCTGTGAGGGCAATGTGGTGGTGTTAATCCGTTGTCTTTATTTTGAGATTATTCTTTTCTCTCCACATGTTTTAGGCGTATGTAAATAGCCAGTTGAAATATAAATGCCTTAATTTCACAGTTTAGCACAGCACACATTTCTTACCGACTGCAGGTATGGGAGGCAGCTTCATGCTGTTGCATTGGCCCTGCGGTGGATGTGGTGCAGAACTGCCCCAGGGGCAGGAGTCCCTCACTGTCTTCAGCCTTTCCTTTTTGATGTTTTCTAGCTTGATGGTGATCCCACAACCGTGACCTGCGGTTTTCCTCAACTGAAGCCCCATCCCACCAAACTGTCCCCCAGCAGGAACAGTGGAGTCAACCAAGGGGCAATCGTCCTGTGCACTGAGGTCCCCAAAGCTGCCTCCGCTGTGCATGGCCATCTCTACCCCACTGTCGTTGTTGTTGGCACTGCTGAGAGGCGACGGCTCACTGCTACATGACGAGTGGCCGCCAGGACTGGACTGATATGTCTGGAGGAGGACAGTGGAGTGGAGTTTGATGTAAGTACAATGAATCAATTAAGTATAAAGGTTCACTGCAAAATTGTACACACATTACAAAAGAATATATCACACCATGGTAATGAGCTGTTTGCATATATGATTAGAAGAAATGCAAGAAATAGAAAAACGGAAATGATTCAAATGAAATAATACTCGTTCAAGTCCCATGCCACATTCAAATAAGTCCCTGATGTTCTTCCATGTTAAATAGTTACCACAGTTACAGAATCTGATTGTGATGGTGTTTTGTAATAACTAATGGAGGCTAAAGTTCCAAATTCTCATCAATTATAGATGGGTTTGATTTATTTACAACAAGAAAACAAGTGGATAATAGATGAGATCTGTGAGCAACAGTAATTTCACAATGGTCAAAAGTGAACTACAGTCTTGATCACAGCTTGACACTGGCACTGTTTGTTCAGCACTCATGCTCAGTCCCGGCCTTTAAATATTCACGTGCCAGTGACTTTTATCATCAGCTGACAGCAGAGGCAGTGTGTGCGTCTGCACATGCATATACAACGCTGTGTGTATTATAAATATAATGAATGCAGTGATAAATGTGTGAAAGTGGATTATCATGCAAAGAACCATTTCACAAACACAACACAAAGCATGAGAACACGCTCGCTCATCTCCCACACTGAGTAACAAGACGTCAGAGGGACATTGTGAGCGCTCACCTCAGTGAAGTCTTTCCATTAGGAAGGTTAGAAGGGAAAGAAAGAAGCAAGTTCAAGCAAGAGCCAAAGAGAAGAGTTGGGAAGGATGCAGGAAGTGCTGGCAGTAAAATATTTAACCTCACAGCTATATAAGTAAAGCGAAAAACAGTGATAAAAACAGGTTTCTGTGCGTGAGAGAGACTCTCTTTGTTGTTTCCTACACAAACAAAGACATGCAATTATTCGATCATGTTATTTTAACAAAGAACACTAAACATGGTTACGCTCCCTCAAGGTGCAATCCAATCAAATCTCACACATTGCATTCAGTAACAATGATTTTTCTGCAAACAAATAATTACACTGTGTTCAGTGTAGAGCTGCACACTGTATAATTGTAGTTATCACACTGAGTGAAAGCGCAATACAGGGAAATGTTGAAGGAGGTCAATTAGATCAAACAAGTCGTCTTCTTCTAATCATTTCTGGTAAGCTGTACACTGAGAGGTGCAATTCTGCCCTCCACATGAAAAACTGTTTATATTCGCAGGTCAAAATGTTTAACGTTAAAGTTATATTTTTGTAAGTTTGTCATGCTGCTACTTTTTGCTTCAAACCAAACCACCACAGTCCTTGCTTCCATGACTAATCTGCAAAAGAAATCTGTCTGATATAACATGACTTATCACAATATTCATTCTGGCACAGTGACGTTTTTGTAAATGTATGGAATCAGGACACACCATGGATGTCTCCGTCTTGATAGATTTGATCTGAAGATAATCGTCCACTCCTCTGGACGTGCTGTTGGCCTCAATCTTGCCGTCCACACCTCTTGCACCATGCTTGGAATTGGCCTCATTCTCCCCATTGCCTTTGGGTGGCTGCTGTCTGGGAGGAGCGTCGCTACGTTGCTTCTTGGTGACGTGAGCCTCTGGTCCATGCACTGTTTTGACGTGCTTCCTGAGAGAACTTGGGTCCGTGTAGCGCTTGGTACACCCCGGGATCTTACACACGTATGGTTTCTGCCAACATATCAGATTTATCACAGTTCTTATTGTGCAAGGAGGCAGGAATGCTAACACAGGTGTGAATGACGTTATGCATTGCTTCTTCTCATACATACGTACTAAAAAGTTGGCAGTGTTTTCTTTATGTAAAATATATAGTTATACATTTTCTAGGTATACATTTCACTTGAAGTATACTTCAAGCAATGCGCCTGGTGAAATAAAACTATCATAATTCAAAATGCAAACAAGGTCAACATTTAATTTATCATCAATATTTTCCTGAACCCACAATTAAACAACAGACAAAAACTATTATACAGTTATATACTATATAAAGGTATGAAAAACTATATCTTCATCGACTAAAACTACATCACATTTGTTTGATCTCCTTTTCTCTCTCTCTGTGAACATACCTCATTGGAGTGTGTGCGGTTCTGGTGTTTGGCCCGGTCTGAGGCGTTGGAGAAGGCTTTGTTGCAGCCTTCATGTTCACACACATACGGCTTCTCTCCAGTGTGGGACCGAAGGTGTGTTTTGAGGTTCTCCAGACGGGAGTAGGCTTTGGAACAGCCCTCAAACTACACACAGACAGACAGACAGACAGACAAGAGGGGCAGACAATGAGACTGACTGCGTGACTGCTGTAATTTTGTCTTCAGTGGGTCCGAGAAAATCGCTGAGCAGCAACAACAAAAAAACCCTCTGTGTGTTTCAGTTTTCAAATGTGATCCACTCTTGGACTCTCGCCCACCTACTGTGGCACGCCACACTAAAGCAGCCCTACATCCCTTTGGTAGAAAGAGCTATTATGTGAAATATCTAAACTAAGTGTGAGGTGTGGCGGAGCCATGTGTCTGGTATTCTTTACTGTGACAAATAAAAGTCTGTGTTTGGCCTTTGTGTTCACTTTTATTGTACAAGCTGTAATTTGGTATTCCTTCTAAGCAGTTACTGTAAGTGTAATTGGCTTTGAAATGAAAAGAGAATTAAATTAGATGAGCTCAGAAATAAGATGCAAAAATCTGATTCCCACTGAAGATGCATGTGGTATTTGTGCACATAATATACAGCGTGATCCTAATAAGGGCCCTTGGCCCCCTGCTTGTCTCCTTTTTACAAGTCATCTGTTTTAATGCATTCACTCGAGCCTGTGAGTCAGCTTTGAAGCCATGAAAACAGGCCCTCAATTTGATCTTCACACGGCAAATGAAGGCTTAAGTAAAGCCCCCATTATTTATTGACACGGAAACAGCATATCACTGGTTCTGAGCACAAAAGGAAATTCATATTAAGTTTTTTAAAACAGTTTTCTGTTTCTGAGGCTTCTGTCAAAGGAGAGAGACTATTATGGCTTCTAATGTTCCTGTATGACAACTAAGTCCAATTTCTTGGAAAGTCCTTTATAGAGGGCCTGTAACCCAAATGATACGTCTGGACCTGATGTTAAAGGGATATTTCAGGGTTTTTTAAAAAAATAGGTGTGCTTGTATGAGGCACTGCGACTCTTTATCTTCCACATAGCTGGACTGCATTGTGCATGTCTGCTGTGATTAGAACTTTAAAAAGACAGACAGGCACGCTCTCAGTAAAAACATGGCTGCCAGCCGGACAGGAGAAAAACTTCCCTATCTTAGATCTCTGCAATATAAAGAATGATTTTGCTGCTTTAATTTGCCATTAGACAACCTTGTCCAACAGGAAACTGACGTTTATGTCGCTGTGTAAAATGTTCATGCTCCTGCACCTGTGATATTAGCAGACAGTAACCTTTGTTGGGTTTCTTACTGTGCATTTGTGTGGCTTCTCTCCCGTGTGTCGCCTCATGTGGACCACCAGCATATACTGAGCCTTGAAGGGCTTCTGCTCCCGGGAACACTCCTCCCAGCGACACACAAACTCCTTCTTCTCGCCATGGATGTGGTCATTGTTGATGTGCTGAGGAGGAGACAGCCAATCCAGTTCAGGTCAAGTCGGTTATTAGCATCACGTGTTTCAGAGAGAAGAGGTTAAAGAAACACGGTGACTAATCTGTGTGTCAACATGAGTATTTGTTAAAAAAAAGTAAATCCCTCTTTAATGCATCCATACATTTTCACTTGTACAAAAGTAGCATGCACGCACGCACATAGTGAGTGATGGCTCCATCCATTATAGGTGACAGTTATTATGTGTCTGTCAACAGGAGACAATCGCTTTAAAAGCGGCGTCTGTTTTTTCAGGCTCTGTGTTTATCTTGTGTCTGTTGGTTTCTCAAGGAAGAGGAACTTCCTCACATGCCAGTAAAAGTGATCAGGAAGAGCATTTAGTGACCACCTTGTATTTAAATTCCCTTCTCCTTATTTTGAATAGATAAGGAAGTTAGTTAGTTGGTGTCAGACGTTTTCCAGGGTGAACTTACTTTATAGTTCAAGTACTAATGTTGTCTAATGAAATCCATTGTGATACCAGCATGCGTTCCACCTTTTTTGTCTGTTTAAATAATTAAATTGAAGGAGGCAGTTACCTTCTCCTACAAACACTATGTAGACATCATATCTCAGCTGAAAAATATTATATTTAAATACATTTTATTTTGGTATGTCAGCTCTCTGTCCTATGCTCCTCTAATCAGATGAGCACGGATGCACTTGCTTCATACGTGAAAGATTACTTGAGAGACAATCTCTCCATCTTTGAAACTCATATAGATATTAACACATATTATTGTGTGTATTGACTCTCTTTTAAAGTATTTCCTTTTTTTAAGGTTCCGTTGTAGCACAGAACCGTTCCTTGTCCCAGGCTAAGAGGAGGTACAGAAGAGTCACTTGATCCACATTAAGATAAAAGGTTATCATGAAATTATTGATCAATAATGCCAGAGTTCTGCCTGCTCTACCTTTAAAATGCCTCTTTTTATTTTGAAGGCATGGTTGTGTAGACCAAAAAACAAAGTCATGTTTTTAATTATCTTTGAGATCACATCAAACGAAGACCGTTTTGAGTTCACGATGCAAAATGACACAATCTTTGAATAATGTCATGTAATAACCTTCAATAATTCCTCCAGAAACAGAAGTAATAATTTCAGAGACAATCTCTCTAATCTCTAATCTAATAGCAGCGGATGTCACCTCATTTGCTGAAATCGCCCGATAGTAATGAACAGCTGATAGATTTCTACTTTAGATGCATCGGGCTTTACACACAAACACAAACACACACACACACTCCACACACAGAGAATATTTCTGAACAGACACAAACTCAAGAGCTCTTATCCACTGCACCACATGCAAATATCCACACACCCAGAGGAACCACTTCATTTCCTGAGGACATCCAGGCCCACAATGCTCCACTTATGTGGCCATTTCTTCACCCGCGAAAAAGCTCAGCGGTTTGACAATTCCGCTGAGATCTATTTTGAGTGAGGGAGGAGGAGGAGGAATGGAAACAAGTGTGTGGCCCCAAGCCTGAGCGCAGGCCTCTATTTTCAGGTTACACTACTGTGAATCCATAATTGGGGGCTCTTGAAATGGGATTAATTTAACTTTGGTTAAGCAGAAGCCTGCGTAACCCACAGGTGTGTGTGTGTGTACTTGTATTACTTACCTCTGTAGGACCTTTTCTAGCATAAACACTGACCTTGTCAGGACCAGTAGTCCTCATGAAGTGCAAAACCTGGTCCTAATGAAGCAGAACCTCATTTCTGAGGAACTGGTTAAGTTTATGGCTAGATTTAAATTGTGGTTACATTAAGATATCAACTGCTAATGGTTCAGGTTTACCAAAAGTTGATGGAAAGCACATTTCAGAGTGTGTTGCCCTCACAATCGTCCACATCCGGGATCAAACCACCAAATCCACTGATGGACCGCTCGCTAATCCTGGCAAGCTTTCACAGAGTTCTGTAGTGTGGGAGCCAGAGCTGGGGCAAAAGTTCTTAAAGGTAACTCTGGTCCTGACTTGTAGCAGCGCAGAGTGACCTGCCCATCACCTCCCATCAGTCTCTGTGTCTATGGACCTGACACATGCTCTGACATCCATTCACACAGTGGAAAGCAAGAGGAGAAGTTGGCCTGGAAAAATGTGGGAGTGTGAGGCTCCACAGCTCCAGAGCTGCTGGCATGACGATGGATTTATAGCCCGCCCTCTGGGCTTTCAGAGGTTGGGGGTGTTGCTGGGAGTGAGAGGTTAGGGGTTAGGGGTCACGGGCTGAGGGTTTGGTGGGACACAGCTGCAGGGCTTGGGTTTGAATTTGGCGAGAGCCAGTAGGCTCATTAATGCTGAGCGTGTCAACCCAACAGGAAAGGATCAGTTACTGCGGAGCTTTGACTGGACTCAATCAACACAGATTTAATGAGTAGCAGAGAAGGTGTTTGAAACCGTGTAAAATGCATTGGTTGTTATACAATAGTTTGTAATTGACTTTAACTGCACTGGAGAATATAATCATCAATACTGACAAAAGATGCGGAGCAACAAATGTAACATTATTTGGGTTGTCAAACAAAAAGTCATTGATATAATTGAATAATTGATATTGAAAATTAGATTATGTACCAATTTGTAACTGTACTGATGCCAGCAGTGCCATCTCCTGTAATGTAAAGTGTCATTTAACAGGACAACACAATTACTTGTGTCTTGCACAGGTGATGTATTTCTTTTAAAATCATAAAACTAAGGCTATGAAAAGTTCAAGCAAGTATTTGATCAGCAATGAAAGTGACAAGTCACCAGAAGCACAGAAAATAAACAGTTGCATTGAAATGATGCTGTACTGTATGTTTTTGTGCAACAAGAACAACCTAATTTTTGATTATCCCCCTGATATCATGTATCTGTATTTTCCTCGATGCATTGAGTAAAAATTCTAGTATTGTAAAAACCCTGGATGAAGTATGTGATTTCAGTTCAACATCGTGATAAAATATGCTCACATTAATTTGATCATGGTGAATTTATGAGAATTATCTTGACTTGACATTGCTGTCTAGTTTTCTACGTACAGTCCTAGTGACTTATTTTAAAGTGCCACAAGGGGGAGCCTGCATCTTTCCAGTTATTCAAGGACTTCAGGATATATAATGATCTTATCAAAGATGAGCGTGTTCAATTAACGTTACAAGCAGGTTTTATATAACTATATTATTATTTTGACGAATATAATTGTCGCTTGAAAATTAAATTTTGTCCTATGCCAATGTTACATATCTGCACACTTGACATTGGACTCAATCAATCAATCAACTAACCGTGGGATTTCCTGTTTTAGGTCTACATACTATTTCTGTATGCGGGATCGTAACATGAACCTGACACTTACATGCACAAGTTGGTCCTGGGTGTCATACTCCTTGGTGCAACCTTCCCAGTGGCAGTTTGTCTCATAAATGGCCTCTGGCTCCTGCTTGCACTCATCTTTATCCAGATCCTCACTCAAGTCCAAGATCCCTCCACCACTGTGGTCCTGCAGAGAAGGAACATGACTAAAACATGGGCTAAATCCAACAGTACAAACATGAGTGAGTTAGCGCATATAAGTGAGTGGAAAAGGAAACATTGGGTGAATATTTTATCTGAGTATGTGTAAGGTTTCCTTAATTACAGTTGCCTTTTATTTCACTATCTACAATCATTTATAACCATATTAACAGTTAAACAAACAACTACCTTCCTACTCTAGGCAGCTTAAGCTGTGATAAAAATACTTAGAGCTGCAGTGTATAGAGGTATGTATAAATACTCTGTCAAGCAATATTATCTGACCTGACGGATGGAGCGTTTGTGTATCTACAGCAGCAGAGCTGGGGCGGATGGGGACAAGAAGCATTTGCCCCGTAAAAACTGCTGAATGAGCAGGTTTTTTGAGCAGTAGGATTCACTTCAGAAACTTTTTGTTGGTGCTTCATTGTGTTTTCAGTCATACTCGCTTTACTGGCATTATGTTGCTGTTGGCTCAGTCTGACTTGACACAATATGAATCACTTTCTGTGTGCAGCACAGGAATGTCACTGGGTGACATGAGATCTAAACACTGCTATACTGAGAAACACAGAGGGTCATGTGTAGGTGATGGACTTAATCAACACTGTGTGAACTCATTTGACAATGTTTTGAACATAATGTAATACTTTTGTTTATATGTAAACGTTTCACACTACTTTGACTTTTTTTTTGCGTCAACATATTTGCTAAAAGTTGCAAACTGCAGCTTTAATACTTTAAGAATTGTCTTACTTGAGCAGTCGGTGAGAGGGGGAGTGGACCCTCTGCTTCTGTCTTGACCTTCGATCTCTTGGTGGTCAGTGGGTTGACCGTACTGCTCACTGCTGGGTCACCACTGGCATTCTGAAAAACAGACAAGCAGAAACAGGATTGAAGAGAAACATGAGGCAGAATAATATGCTCATGTTTATCATCTATGCTTTTGGCGGTGAATCATTCCATGAATCCTAACAAACACCAATCTATCCATTCATCTGTCAGTGCATTCATTAGTACTCCCACTGAGGAGGATTCTACTCAGTCAGACACTAGTGCTCTCCACACAGTCAACACACACAGAGAGAGAATAGAGGAGAGGCTGAGAGGAATCACATAATTAAGTCACAAAGATAACATACAATTTTTTTTGGCTCTGCAATCGGCTGCAAAGACATGCAAGGAGTCATGGTTGCGCCAGGCACCACGGCCCATAAGTCAGACTGTGACCTGCTGCCGAGACTAAACAGTTTAGACTGCTTTATGATCGCCAAAGCCACAAGGAAATATGAAAGAAGAGGAGTTATTGCCTTCGCTACAGAGTGGGGAAGGGTAGGAGGAGGAGGAGGAGGAGGAGGAGGAGGGCATGGGGACTTGGAAGGGGAAGGGGCTTTGATCTGTCAACAGATCCCGAACAAGACGGAAAGACAAAGACTCGGAAGGCCTGTTGAAGCTCTAATGGAGATGAAAAGAAAGGAACGATATAAATGAGAGAGGGAGAGAGAGAGTATTGAAGTTCATTGGAGGGGGTCGAACATTTAAGGGGGGGGTTCACTAATCCCACCCAGACGCTGCAGTGTAGTTGAGCATTTGTGGGGGCCTCCATGATTCATTCAGTGGCTGAAAACCAAAAGGGAAATATGGCTCTGATCACAGTTGAAACACAGCTGAATGTGCATTTCTGTGTATGTATATATAATATATATATATATATATATAAATATAAATACAAATACATATGTATGTATATACACATATATATGTAAATATATACATACATATGTATTTATTCATGGAGGATGTGTGTCTTTTATTTGTCTGTGCACATCACATACAGTATAAACTCATATAAGCATATTGTTGTGTGTCAGTAAAGAGACACAGCCTGCGGCAGTGTGAGATGAGTGATTCACTGAGGGGGAAGTTTACATTAGGAGTGGCAGTGGTGTATATAGTGGACTGATGAAGAGAAACAGAGGAGACAGTGGGAAGTAAGACAGACTGAAGAGGGTGGGAATCTCCTGCATATTTCTGACCTGAGACACATTTTTACAAAAAAAACTTCAACCATGAAAACTCTCAGATTTAGGCTCCGTACACAGCATAAGTCAGAACAATCAACTAAAAGCCAGTATGGAAGTGTTTAAAACTTGAATTTTGGTTTGTCTGCAGGTGTATAAGATTTATAACATCAGTAAACATTTTCCTGATCAGTGTATGGTTTCGATCACTACTTTCGGGTTTTATTCAATACAGCATGATGTCCATTATGACAACTATGATTTAGAGTGAAACTGGCACAGTTGCAGGTGTAGGTGGATGAGCTCTCAGTCAGGCTCCACCCACTTTCTTCCAAAATATGGTCACTTCGGGTTTTAAAAAAACAAAGTGACATCACAGTAGGCTGCCAAAAAAACTTGTGTAAAATCAAATGATGTGTGGATCAGGTCAAGTTCTAGTCAAGTTTCCAGGACAACAGATGTCCTGGCTTAGATCTTCTCTCTGCTAATTGCTGACAGTGTTGTCATCTTCTGGCTAACTTCCTGTCTGTTGCTCCTGTTAGTATCCAGCTCTCTCCTCACAACATCATCTCATGAACATATTTGTAAAAGGGAAGCATTTATTCATGGGCAAACAGCCTAACTAAGCGGAGAGAAAGCACCACTTTAGGAGTTCTGGCTCCTGCATGGAAAAAGCCTGAGCCTGAGACTGAGAGACCCATGTCACTGAGCAAACAATCAGGATTTAACAAAGCCATTTTACTGACAGCATCAATCAATAATAAATGAGCTCTTGCTTTTTTTACATTCATGTGTCTACACTCTCAAGATTTAGCAGTTGTTGCCCATAGCTCATCACTTCTCCAGCTTTTTAAATACAGTAGCATTAATCTCCCTGCAGTGACTCACATCAATACTGGCAAATCCCCTTTTACACATTACATGGCAGTCACCTTACACCTTCATTTCTGTTCATATTGATCACTAAACATCATCTCTACCATCAACCCCCACATACCTACTTATTAATAATAATAATGGGACGCTCGGTCCTACCTGGTTTGCCTCAGAGTTGGAGGTGTTGTGGGTGGTTGACATTGGTGGAGCAGTGAGGGGATGTTGTCGTGCAGAGAAAGAGGACGGTGATGGTTGAATGAGGGGAGGTGTGTGGCCAAAGGTGTTGAGACTCCTCTGCTGGGACAACAGCTGCTGGTATGCCACTGGGTTGATAGGGTGAGGGAAACTAAAGGAAGGACTAAGCAGGAAGGAAAGAAGAAATTCAGAATGGAGGTTTGTCTAGAGGAGGGAAACGGTTACATCTCTCTATTTACTGCAATTCATTTGGTCCAAATATCTTCTTATTCTGCTACATTAGCTGTAGATGCCAAGTGACGGTGTGAACCGTCCTTTCTGGTTCTTGGAGGTGGTTTCAGAGTCTTGATGTACATATAGCGGCTTTTGTTTGCTAGAAACAGATCTCTGGATATGTCATGCTTAGGCCACATTGATTGTGTGTGACGCATGTGACTGTTATTAAGCAAGTAGACCTATATACTCAACTCAATGCCGGAAATCTACAGAAGAGGTAAAGTAATATTTTAGATTAAAAGTGGGCGAAATAATAATAATGCACAATTAATAACGAAAAGAGTAATCAGTGCTCACACAATGCACCAGTAGAAGTATAGAGATGTATAGATAATGTAATGTTCACTTTACCAGACAGCAAAAGGAATTCAAAGAGTAAAATTTAACTGAAAGATGTAAAGATAAAACGTTGTGATGGTGTCTACATACCTGATACCTCCTACTGAAAGGTGCCCATAGGAGCTGCTGGCAGCAGAGCTGGACCGGGAATTATTGATGTAAGCCACGAGGGAGTTGGGCGAGGTGCGGATCATGGTCTGCAGGTCAATGCTGGCATCTGACAGGGGAGAGATGGACAGCGCCCTCTTTCTGCTCAGCCGTGGTGTCAGCCGCGGGCTGGAAAAACGTGATACTGGACACAAAGACAATGCACGGGCGTCATTTATTTTTCACTGATCCCTCACTGAACACAACTAGACAACTGCTTGCAAGCAAATGTGTTATAGGGCTTCTTTCCTGCAGTTATAAGAGTCTATCACACGCTGTGGTCACATCTTATTTATCTGAAGTACAGTAATGTGCAAATTCTCTGAGCTTGCATTAAATCTCCACATGGCCTCAATGGAAACCAGCATTTATCTTGGACCATGTTCCAAGAAACACTTAGCCCCAAGCATTGTATTGGAGGTCATAGCAATGCTAAGCTACGCTCTATCGCCTCCATCGCTCTCTTTCACACACGCACACAGCTCCCCTTTTTAACATTCACATCCTCTTATGCTTAATGAATGGCTCACAATCATTCTCAGTAATCACCGCGATAGAAATCTCTTTCTGACCGCTGTACTCGGCGGACTTAAAAGGAGGCAATTTGAACAAATTGATTTCAGAATACCATTAAAAAAGAACAAGGCTGACTAACAAAGGTAGGGTTCATGACCCTCCTGCTGGACCTGGTTGCTGGACTGTTTTCAGACTACTTTCCCATGAACTGAAAGCTACTTGTTTTTCCTTCCACACTCATAGTCAATCATGTGCATTTTACAATTTTCTTTAAACATTTCTGAGGCCTGTATAGCTCCCATAGAGATGGAGACCAACAGGTTGTGTTTGGGGGGGGGACTGATGTGTGTTTGAGCACATGTGTAATTAGGTCTTACAGCAGACATTAGCAGAGGTGTGAGAGGCAGGAAACTCATAATAGGCCCATCACAACACACCTAGACACATGCACAATGAAATGACACAAGTGTGTGCACAAACATACACACAGGCATGTCTTCTCCACTCCTGCCAATATGTTACCAATCCCAGAGTCTCTGCTGGTGAAACTCACAGCCTCTTGAGCCAAATGAATCCAGGCACCGACCATAATCACCACACCAGACCTACTGCCATAAAACCTGCGTCGCACTTCCAAAACTGTTATGTTTGGGGGTGCCGAGTCGTAAAGCGGTGGCATATGTACTTAGTTAAAAGGCCCCCAGGAACGTCAGACGGCAGACAACAGTAGTTGGGTCGAGATGACAGAGACATGTATGAAAGAGCTGGCAAAAACAACAAACAGTCCTCAGGAATGTGCCTCTTTCGAGCTAATAAATAAATGTGTCGTCTATAGAGAAATGCAAAACATGTTGAGGGTGGAAAGGCAGGCAATCGTCTTCTTGGGAAAATGGATTGTCATAAACGGGGACTCACTTCTCACAAACTATGCGTTACTCAACTCCATACGGGTTTGAGCAGCTGCTAGGATTTGCTATGTCTGCAGTGGGGCGAGCTTGCTGCCTTGCCAACAAATTTAATGTGAGATAAGTGTATTAATATCCCCCTTTATAAAGCAGGAAACAGACCTTACAACCTGGTGGCCTGGCGCCTGCCTCACCCTTCTGGGCTCTGTGCCCAAAACACCACCCTCCATCTTCAAACCACCCACTCAATCTATACATCTACCTCAGCTCAGAAGAATTCTTAATGCCTCCAGCTACAAAAAACGTCTGTGAGATTCTAATGCTGAGGTGTTGTTTTAGTTTAGGGTCTTTTTCTAGTGGATGTCCGTGGTTTAAGCACATTCTACCTGAAGGAAAGTTCACATATGCACATGGACTCAAAACTCTCACCACTTGGTGAGTGGAGTGTTTTATGGGAGGTGGTTATAATTGAAAGGGTGAGCAGGTTCCGGCAGGGAGTGAGAAACCAGATGTTGCACAGGCAGTGGCGGCGCAGCACTGTATCGTAATGTGAACGGTGTGGGTATGTGTATATACAGTATGTAAGTGTATGCCATTGCTCTGTAGACTGCCGTGGGCTGGTTGTAATTGTGGGATATGGGATTTATATTGAGAGTCATAATTACAGGGGTCCTGGTGCATATTGATACAGTAAAATTAAAAAGAAATGAGTCATAAAGTGTACAGTATATACTGTACATGTGTGCATAAAAGGCTAGGCATTAGATGTGTGTGTGTGTGTAATTATCTTTTAGTATTTGCCTTGTGCTGTTTTAACTAAAAAAGCTTTTGTGGAGAATGAAAACACTTAAATTGCAGGGTTATACAGATCCCCACATCAAGTTGGCAAATAGTAGTGATATGCAAAGCAGTTCTTTTTGGTGTACTGAATCATCAGAATCAGTTCATTGTCACCAAATCGCTCAGTACTTCCTGCATGACTGGAGCGCAGACTCCGTCTGACACAGTCACTGAACTGGAATACGGCTGAAAGGGTTGTGATTCGGCTCACGATCGCCAGTCAACCTTCGGCAGTGCTGTTGCTAAATACACCAGACTCCTCTGTTAAATCATGAGATCTTTTTAAATTAACTTGCTATAATGTTGGAGATAAATGCATATTTATCTGGAATTTGAACGAATTGGTCACTGAGTCCATAAAGGACTGCTATATAGCCTTTTTGCCCTTAACAGTGATTCAAAATTGAACGTGTGGTATAACACAAAAAGAGATCACATCAACAATGATAATGATAAGTTAGAATTATGGCCTCATGATTTTATACCTCTGCTAACCCATTGAGTTAAAGTCTATAGCAATGTTGTAGTATTCCATATGCAATAAGGACTAGGTAGAGACATTCAATAAAAAATATTAAATATTTGCACACTATTATAACAATTTATATGTATATTATATTTTATTTACATTTAGCACATTATACTTTGTATTTCTCACCATTTGTGTGAAATGTTAACACTGTTGGTTTAGTCTGTTAGAAAATTTGCCTTCTTTGATTTATTATTTCATTTATTTATCAAAAATGGTTTCCTGAGAATTTTAAGGTCTAAATAAAGTGTATAAATTGTATTATGACGTAATCTTTCATGCGATTTTTGTGACCTGCTTACTAACTGCCTGGCCAGAACAGCAAATCACTTCATATTGTCTGAATTAAATGTCATGTTTATATTATATATATATATATATATATATATATATATTATATTATTACCAGGGCGAGACAACTTTATTTACTGGTGGCAAGTTATTGTGTGTCATTACAGTGGAGTTGTGTACCGACAGTAAAGTTGTGTAGCAAAATGTACCAACTGCTTTAAGTTAGCCACATTAGTAAAGTTATCATGTGTCTTTACAGTGGAGTTATGGACCAACGACTTTCTAAAGTTATATTCTTACTGTCAAGGGTGAAGCTCCTGAGCAACCTGAGCAACCTCCACCACCACACCACAGCTTGAGTTTATACCAACAGGGCCCCATATAACCCCCATACAGGCCTACTAGAGAAGGAGAATATTTATTTTCCCTGCAAGAGCTCACTAATAGCAACACTGTGAATTTTATTAGTCGGGCAGCTTGTACTGAATCGTCTTTGAGAGCGGAGAGTCCAGCCGCCGTTGTGTTTGTCAGTGTGTTTATGCACATGGACCCACATATAGTTAAGTGTTTGTGTATGCTGTCTGAGGGGACCAACCCTCTCCCCCACCACCACATAGCTACATGAATCCATCTCCTTCTGCTGCATCAATACTAAAATCGCCTTCTTTCTCAGGATGGCACACATTTACTTTGGCTACCGCTTTTGTCGTGGGAGCTTCAATGTTTTCCCGCAAACCGCTCCGATATTGCTCCGCTCACCCACCCCTTACAGTGCATACCTGCTCACTGAAATAAAAACAGTTC
This sequence comes from Solea senegalensis, assembly GCF_019176455.1. Lineage (NCBI taxonomy): Eukaryota > Metazoa > Chordata > Actinopteri > Pleuronectiformes > Soleidae > Solea > Solea senegalensis. The sequence goes on along the minus strand of NC_058022.1, from coordinate 24,961,160 downwards.
CCTGAATGCCTCCCAATGTGAAATGTTACTTTACACTTACAGTGGTAGTGTCTGTCTTTCTTACACATATCTGCAGGTATATTTGTATTAAAATTAGGGTTCGGGTGGACCCATGATGGCTTGGTGTGTTGCAGAAGCGTACCTGATTTTATTCATTATCCTGCCTTGAGTGTGCACTGTTGAAGTGTATGGTCTATTCATGAAGGTTAGGACTTAGGATGAAGACATTAATGTCAAGTGGACCATACCAGACCTCAGCAGACCAGCAGATGCAGAAACAATTCAAGAATCAGCAGCAGCAGGTTATTAAGCTTGACCAGTTTCAAAAACAACTGGAAATGCAAGCAACTGATGATGGTATGTGTGGTGGTGGATAGAATTTGGACATAAAAGAGCCAATTAGGCCATACCCGATCATCTGAGGGCCTCTTTTGCTCAAAATATCTGCATTTAAGAGATCATCAGCCATTACATAACCTAATATTAACCTTTGAAATCCACTGTCTAACCTCTAACAACATTATTGTTATCAAAATGTACTGACTCTGAGGGTTGGATTTAAAGATAAAAGCATGATAATGTATTGATCCAACAAATACAGTATGTATACATACTATATAAAACTGGGTCTACACTGGACAACAGGTTTGTTTAAGGTGCAATTTGAAGGAGACAGGAGACTGCAAGGTGATGCCAGGGAAGAATGTGGCAAGGCAGCATAGGACGAAGTACCAGTGATTATATTAGACAAAGCATAATAAATATGGACAAAGTAGAAGAACACAGAGAGACGGTTCATGGATGTTGTGGAGGAGGACTTGAGGACAGTTGTAACAAAAGAAGAGACAATGGAAAGCACAAGGTGGAGGTAGATCATCCACTGTGGTGACCCCTAAGGACACCTATGGAGGAAACAATCTAGTAAACAGCGTATGGATAATCGATAAACAAGCCATCCAACTATTACATGGCTGGGTAACTTTATGTTTAACCGGGGAAATTAAAAAAAAAAGCTTTTTCATTCCTCACGTACTCGAGAAACATTATTCGATTTTAAGTGTTCAATAATCCACAAGTAGTCCAGTGAAACCTACACTTATGTCAGAAAACTTTGACTGACGCGTGCAAGTTTTCCACCAGCACGCATCGTACAGCGGCACTCACTGTTCAACCGTACGCCTTACATTTCACTATCCAGATGGGAAAACAGTGAGTGAAAAGAAGCCATACTATGGGTTCACTGAGGACTCCCAGTTCTTGCGGTGGGTCTGTCGAGTACTGGTGCATAAATTGATTTTTATTATGGGTTTTATCTGCACTGCCATCCAAAACTAACATTAAGGGATAAAGCACATTTTTGCCACCTCTGCAACTCCTCCTCCTTCTCCTCCTCCCAAGCTATGGCAGTAAATAAGGCCTTTGATTCTGGCCATGGCTGCCCACGATGACCATTAGTCGGTCTCCTCGGTCAATATAGGCCTTGTGTTTGGAGACTGCGATGGAAGAGCCTCCACATTGGCCAACAGCTGACCACATCACTCACAGCGTGGCAGAACACTAAATAAATGCTGCTGCTGGGACGGCGGCAGCGAGTGTGGACTTTAGTGCTTTAGTGCAAGCGGGGGTAGGTCGGGGGGGGTTGTGGCTATTTGAGTAAATAACTTCCCCAAACAAAGTGTGGGCAAGGCAGTACGGCGGCGGTCACTGAGGTGGCTAGAGGTGGAGAAGAAAAAAATTGGGAGGCATTTCCCTTCATTTGTGTAAGCTCCCTCCCAAAAACCCCTAGTTCACACTTCACTCTCAGTGCCTCTGTTGTGTTTACCAAAGTGATTCAGGTCAGTAAAAAAGATGAATTGCAAAGGAATCACATTTCTGTTTTGGTTTTCTTCGCTCTCTCGCTCTCTTTCCCTGTTGTGTTTTCCTACCTGTGCATGAGGATGGCTGCTTTGGTGTCACGCAGCGACTTTGGAGAGCGTAACACTGTGAAAGCAAAGTGGCTGTTTTGTATTTTCTGTGGGTTGTGGTTGGGCGGAATGAAAAGAAAAAGCGAGGCAGGTGTCAGAGCCAAGCGGAGTATTTGATTATCGGGCATTAAAAGGCCGACTTTCACGGACAGTTTTCCTCTCTGTGCGCTTTCTGTTCCCCATTCACGAAGGCTGAAAGTTTCTTGGACACATTTTGCTGCTGAAATCAGACGTGTTTCACGGTGCTTGACCGTGGTTTTGATTGAGGGCCGAGTTTCTGATTGGCATGAAAGAACAGGCTGGTCTCTGTGTGTACACGTATACAAGTTTTTCTGCACATTTGCCTGAGTGTTAATGCTTTTGTGTGGATGTGGCCTTCCTTACCCAATAAAAGCCTTGTAGCATAGAGGAGACTAACATCTCAGTTCCCTAAATCCTTTAATATTTTTAACAAAACTTAAGCGTGGATTATTTGCAGGATAAACAGCACAGCTTCATACTAAAGGGTCATGCCATTATTTGAGTATAGATGAGTGTGTTGAGTATTAATGGCTTCAGTTTGAATATACTATCCTTCAGCATGTTTGTACGTAAGTGTATAATCACTTCAAAATTAAAACTTGTTTGGTTTTTGTAGCCCAGGTTAAGCCTTTTATATCTACATTAGTCAACATTAGACGTTATTTCATGGAAACGGTCATTTTGAGCCACCATTTTTTCTGCCCTTTTATAGTTAAGTCATTTTAATTAACTCCAGAAAATGCCTCAACCCACTTTTGTAGACATTTTTGCCTTTCTTCACACATGGCAGGAGATTTTCTGGAAGTTCACAACAGCAGGAGAATCCCGGTAGCATCCATTCAAGGGGTGGAGCCTGGCTTGAGCATATACTGTAACACGTATGCTCACTGTGAATTATACAGGGCTTCTCCTGTTGTGTTTTGACAAGGATTCACTTGCACATTATCCAGGAATGTGACTTTGTAGCTGACAGGAGCAAATATGAAAAATGTCAGAAGTGACTTTTGGGAACATTTGCATTTTCGACTTCAGTAGCACACCTGAAACACCACCAGCATGAGATACTCTAAGCTAATGTGGTTTTATGAGGCATTTATGTACCCCCCCCCCAACATCAACAAGCTGTGGACCCCATGCTACATTAAAGTGCAGAACTCTCCACTATGTTTGATGTGGCTAACTCCTCCACGAAAATGCCTCAAGAAGAATAACAGGATGGTATCAGCATGTCTGATGTCTGAGAACAAAGGGCGAGATACAGCCACTCCACAGTATGTGCCAAAGACTTCATGGTCGCAAGTTCAACTCAACCCCCGGCAGGTTGTACTCAATTCCCTTGTAAGTCGCTTTAGATAAAAGCGTCTGCTTAATGACATGTAATGTAGTAGCTGTAAAGTTTGGCTGTTACTCCTCCACCTGAAATGCTCTTCCACATGTGCTTCAATACTGCTATGAGATATTGCTTCTGTGATTACATTTTCAGAGGTTTTGATGGATTTTTTGAGTTTAAAAGTTTAAACAATACTTTGCTAATCTCAGGCTAACAAAGCTCTTGAATTTGATAGGTTTTTGCCAGACTTAAGCATATTAAAGCTCAGGTAGGTTGAATTTGTGGCAATGAATAATTTAATGATGAATAATCACATTCAGCATGCTATAAATTCTGTAATCGGAGAGAAGGCATTGGTTGCGGCCTATGCTACAAGCAGTGTGAGAGTGGGACAATAAACACATTAAAAAGTGGTTCTTTGAAATATTGCTCACCATCCATGGGGCTGATATAATCAGGCAGGTGAGTGGCCGCTGCGGCTGCAGCTGCTGCCGCCGCCGCCGCTGCTGCTGCTGCGGCGCCACTCTGCATCAGGAGGTCACCGTAGGGGCTTCGCTGAGTGGCACTGGCCATCAGGTGGTAGTACTCCGTAGGGTTGGCTCCTGGTGGAGGAGGGGGAAGGCTGAACAGGGCGCGGTCCTTCAAGTGTTCATGGGTCACTGAAGCAGAAGACAGATGATGGAGAACAGGTCAATTTTATCTTCTTGGCCTCATCAGTATGACCACAGCATTTTCTGGACCCTTAAAGTGTACTGACATATAGTCATTGAGGACACGAGGAAAAACAGATTTTGCCATATATACACTTTTTTTGACACTTTATTGTACAACAAGAAACTTAAGTTTGTAAACTGCTCACTCGCCCACACCAAAGTAGAAATAAAACAATTTTTTTTAGCTCAGGCTGACACATGAAGCTACTAGGTGAGTCCAAACTAAATATTTCAAACACCCAAATCCCCAAAGTAACAGATTTTTACTTATTGATGGAGGCAGCAGTCAATCAACAACTCCTGTGTGCCATGATGTAAAATCACAGATTTTCTCTATGGACTTTGGTTTTCAAGATTTTCAAAGCCGAACCAGAAGCATATTCTTAAGATGGTAGCCTTAAGTTGGCAATGATATAATTAGATTTATTAGTTTGTTAAATTGCTAAAATCTGTTTCCTTGTGTCTCCACTGGCAGGCATGTTTTCACTCAAAGCAAGCTTCCATGTCTTAACAGAGGTTACTCACAAAGTGCAGTCAAAGTTGACTATGTATTGGTACCTCATACAACAACATACAGGCATAGATGTATAGGCTGATGCTGGTTATTGGTTGTGGGACTCAAGGTTGGTATCACTGGTTGGGGGCCAAGAGACTTATTTGGGAGTGAAAAATAGACCTATATAACAGTATAATGGTATAACGGTAATGGTGCACAGGAAGCATGTTTGTGCTTGCAGCAGGACCAGCAACAGCAGTGACCCAGTCATGTTCCTTTGTTCTCCCCACGGCCGCCAGGTCACGTTACTGCCACCGCAGAGTTTGTGTCTGAGTGTTTGAATGTGTGTGACCTCACTGCTGAACACAGAGGCATGAAAAGGAAGCGGCTATACTCCCACTGGTTTATTTTAAATCAAAGTGACACTGGTCTCATTCAGCAAATTCAGCAAAGGGAACACTCTGCAGTTGAAAGTAAATAGATTTGCATTTTTCTTTGCCTCATGATGAAGATGATGCAATTTAATTTTCTACAAAAAACATAGATAGTCTATTACTGACAGGCAGTGTAATGTGCATCAAGTTCACACACATAAAATGGCTGTGGGGATGATCAGATCTGACACTAGTATTTGTATTAGGTATTAAGGTACTAAGTATTGGTATTAGGGCTGCAACTATTTATTATTTTAATAATCAATTAAACTGTATAAAAAAATGTTTTTGGTTAACCGATCAGTTGTTTGGTCCATCAAATATCAAATCATGTTCAACACATGTCTGTGTTTCCCATATCTCAAAATGACGATTGTTCGATTGAGTCTTTTACTTTGTTTTATTTTGTCCAAAATCAAAAATGAAATTAGTTTTAATGATTTATTGGTTATATGGAGCAAACCCCCCGCCACAAAATAAGAACTAGGAGCTGAAAAATAATCAGGGAACTTGTTTTAATTATTAAAAAACAAATTCATCAATTATATATATATATATATATACAGTATGTATATATAGCGAGCATAGGTCTCTCACCATCACCTTGTGAACTCATTACTTAACTGATTCCACACGTCTGTAAAAAGTTGTTTTTTTTCTTATAAAATACTGTGACAGAGTTTCCAAAGTTTGTTCTTCTGTTTCAAATCAGAGGAATATTTCCATCTTGCAAAAGCATGAAGTGTGTGTGTACACCAGTGAATGACAGACAGCATGTGAGAAGTACACAGAATGAGTCTTAATCATCATTGGCCACAGGTAAACATTGAAAATGTGTCTGCATAATTACGTGTACAGTATCTGCAGACTATTTTTGTAGACTGATGCTGTTAACATTACCACAAAATGCTTAACTAATATTTGAAATAGTGACAATAAGTCTATCTCTATACCTGTTTATTTTTATCCTGGCGCATAGCAGTAGATTGTTTGTTTTCACACGTTAAAAAAATGACCACAATAACAAGTTCCACCACACCATTCCATAACTGAGACTGGGGTCTTTCAGGGGGGACACTAGTCCTGTTACTACTCTGTGTGATTTGTGTCTTTGAATCATTAATTAACAATGAAGGTAGACTTCATTATTATTTTTTTAACGCCTTTAAGTAACATCAACATTTGTGGAGATTACGGTTACAGTCAACATCCGAATAACTGTTGGGTAAAACTCACCTTCAGCGGGGCTCAGTCCCCTCGCAGCGGAGATCATGGACAGTGTGGGGCTTCCGTGCACTGAGCGCAGGTAGTGCTCCATGTGGGGACTGACGTATGGATGTGGTGGGCTAAACGGTGACTCACCCGCTCCGGCTGCAGCGTGGGGTGATAAACGGATGAGGGAAATATCTGAGATGACTGGACTGCCTGTCAGTCCTGGAGGTCTGTGGAGAGGAAATCAAAGAAATTAGACATTGGTATGTAAATAATTCAAGGAGGAATAAACCCATTCCATCAAACCCTCCCCACAATTCACCGCCGAAACCATGATTTGTTTATGTTGATTAGGTCTGGCATTTCTCTCCATTTCCATTTATATTTCTGTTTTTTATTGAGACTTTGTTTATTTCTAACCCAACTATTTTTATAAAGATATGTTCAGATATACAAGTTGCCATTCCATATTCTGCGTGTTATTCTTTCCATTTCAATATCTGTAGCGCCATTGGTTTCAGACAGTTTTAGTAATTTGTTCAATTGCTACTATCCATAATATAGGTGTAGGTATTTATTTTCGTAAACATCACAGATATTTTCCTAAAATTACCATAACCTAGTAAAGTTCATGGAGAGTTATGGTAACTTCTTACTAAAAATCGATCTCAAATTCCATTCCAGTCACAGAGATTTCTCACGAGGAGTTTGTCCTCATTTGTATGTCCTCGTACTCTTAAGTGCTTAGAGTGCGGGTACAAATTAACCTCCTCGCATAACCTCAAACAAGCGTCTATGGTTACCATATTTTTCTTCTTCAGTGTCTTTTTTGACCAAAACAAGTGTTGCGCTCCAGGGAGTATCAGCATATGCTGTGTCCATGCGGACTCAAACTGCAGGGACCTGCAAGGAACTGTAAGGATCACAGGACCTGAGCAAACATAGGCACACAGAGGGTACAACCCAGACCTTACCTGCATAGTTATTGAGTGATTTTCAGTGATATACCCCTAGACAAGCCTGTTTCCACTGTATTTTCTCAATCCATTCACACCCTTTACTTTACTCAGTCCCACAGCTAATACATCATTACCTCCTTTTGTTCACCTTGTTCTAAAACCCCTCAAGCTACACAAGATGAGGCCAACTGCAGACACTCTCTTTATCTGCGTGAGTAGGAAATACTGTGGTGTCTCTCATGTCACGTGATGTATGAGAAACTGCAACTTGACACTCAAAAAAGGTTATCAAGAGCTCATGGCTACTGTAAGCAAAAAAAGAGAGTCTCCAACAGCTTGGTGGTCACTCCAGGCTATACAGCAAACTTGTCATCTGTGGGATGTAATTACCAGCTCTGCTTGCAAAAACACAGACAAGTGGGTGTTGTAATTCCCAAGGCCCGAGGGGTTGAACTCTAGATAAAAACGTCTGCTGGTCGCTGGCGGTGGCACAACCCTTTGAACGGGGCAATACTTTCTTTACGTCAACCTGGTGCACTTCAGCTCTGATAAGTGGCCTGTTGCTCCCTCAGTGTGTGGCAGGAACACCTGGTAGAAAGTCAGCTGTCGCAGGGGCACTGAAGCAGGAGAAGTTATGACAAGGCTTTAATTTATGTGGACTTCAAGTTTAAACTACGCTCTACGGTCGGACTTGGCCTTCAAGATAATTTGACCCAGAGGAAAGAAAGCATCATAGACAGATGATGTCACAAGTGTGAATGATCTGAATCTTTGTTAGGAAATAATATGTGTTTTACATTGATGTAAATATTAGCTTGAAACTCGATCACTGTTATGTGGTAATGCGTTCAATACACACTAAAGCAGGCTCAAAGACATTTGACACTTACATTATTCTCTGAGATCATAAGGAAGTACAGTAGCCATTAAATGGGATAAACCCTGAGTAATGACCAGACTAAGACTCACTGTACTGTCAGCAGCGCAAAGGACCGCACACAGTGAGCCTGATTCATTTAGGATTAAAACTTAAAATGCTTAGAATTTACATTTTTAATGGCGTCATGGCTTATTTTTAAGTCTTATTTTACCTAAATTGTAAAATTTAGGTCACGTATTTAAAGATTTCACAATAACAATATTATCCTGAACAGATTTATCTCAGTTGTATGTTGCAAATGTTGAAATAAGTAGTGAGTAACTTTTTTCAAAATGTTACAATTATCATTAATACCGGGGTGTCATGGCCTTGATTGATGAATAATATTATAATACTGCTACCATGTATGCTGAGTGTCATTTTGATTGTTTACATTTTGAATTTAAAAAAGTTCATTGTTTAACCCTGAATAAAAGTCTGTGTCACACTCGTGTATCGTTAGTAATTAAACATACTTTCTCTTCACTTGCTTCAAAGTGGCACACAATAATGCAGTGCAATTAAAAATATAATAAGAGGGAATATGTTGCCTTTATGAGTCTGCGAGAGAAAGCGTCGCGAAAGCTACCACTTAAGCGGCTCGATGACCGCTGTGAACAAATGAGTGTTTATATGTGTGGTTTTGATTCTTGGCAGCATCAACTGCATGCTGGGAATACTGTGTGTTTCCTTGCATTTGTTACCTCTATAGGACTTGTTCTGGTTTAAACACCAGAAAAGTAGTCAACATTGAGACCAAAACCTGGTCCTGGTTAATTTTAGGGCTAAAGGTTGAATTGTGGTTAGGGTAAGTTTAGGATTATGGAATTAAGTGGTTATGGTTAAGGTTAGGGATAGTGTTTGTTTTGACTGTCCAAATGAATGGAAGTCAATGCAGTGTCCTAAGAGCTGCAAAAACATGTGTGTTTGTAGAAAAGGGTTTAAGGAATAAAATTAACATAATTAATTAAACAATTAAATGCAGCTTTGACTCTGTTGAACTTTTGAGGTCATTAAACTGCATCTTTGGCTAAATCTACTGATCCAGTTGAACAGTGGCAGAGAAAATATCTACAAGACAGAAGTAGAAAAAATCTGTTTTGTTTTGTAATATAACTTTGGATTGAGGGGACACATGATAATGCAGTGGCTAGCACCAGGATCTGGTCACCAGTCCAGATCCTGGTCTGACCAAGGGCCTTTTTTGTGTGAAATTTGCATATTTCCTTCCACATTAAGAAAAAACATGCAGATGGACCCTCTAAATTGACCTGGCCCTGGCCACACAAAGGTTTGAAAATTAAAGAATGAATTTGGATTGAGGACAGACAGAAAAGAATCTGGATTTTGAATGCATGCTTTCACAATGCTGATGCTGTACCAGTAAACATCTGATAAAAGTGATGGGCAAATCGTTTGACTGCTGAAATGAGTGTGTCTGTTGCAGGTTGTAGTTACAAGCCTGGCGAGCATGCTTGGCAGGATTTCTGCACACCATCCTCCCTTGAGTTTCCTTGCTCAGTCTCTCTTTCACTGTCTTGTGTGCAGACGCCAACCTGCCCCCGGCTCAGCTCAGCTCAGCCCTGCCCAGCTCAGGTTGAGCCAACCAACCCAGAGCCCGTACCTCGCTCCATTTCCAGTAAGTGCCTGCAGACTGCTAGCCTTGTCTGAGGGCCAATTTTCTGCCGTCAGGTCCGCTCTTCCCCTACAAACAACCATAAAGAGCTCTCTGTTTTCAGCAGAAGGGAAGAAGTGAGAAGAAACAGACGCTCCATACACAAAAACACACTTCCCTTGGTCTCCCTCTAAACAGCATACAGAGATCTTGGCAGTGCCTCCTCAGATTAGTGCTTGGGTGATTTACTGAAGGACTGTCTGGGTTAACTGGCACGGATGATGCCTCGCTTTCTTATCACATTGAGTGAATCAAAGCTCAATAAAGTAACTGCACATTGGGATTCCCAGCATTTAGCTAAAGCTGCAACTGTTTCATGTTTAAGAAGAACGTTATTAGAAACACCTGCATGTTTCATCATTTACTGATGAATCAATTGGTACCATATTACAACAGTGACACACAAAGGTCAACATTTCAGATTCAGGTTCAACCAGGGTGTGACTGCATGTTTTGTTTTATGTGTGTAGGTTTTCCCTGGGTATTTTTACTTTACTGCACAAATAAAGCCATTAATACCACTGTAGGTCCACGGCAGTGGCTAGCATTCTTCAAGTCATTCTCATGAGTCATTCTCATTTTACAACCATTCTGGTGGTGAATTGTGTAAATACTGATGAATATTTTCCTGAATATTTCATTCCAATTATGCATTATCTCATCCGCCCACAACCAACCTCTTAATCTGTAGTTTTATTGACGGGTTAACCATGTGCCTGCAGGCATTGAACTGCAACCTGCACATCTCTGACACAGCATGCCCATGTCCCACGCTCCACCTCCTTAAACCAGTGTGTCGACACACAAACACCACTTGCATAGCTATCATTCAAACAAGTGTGTATGAGACCTGCCGGGGATGGCAAATAACAGTCCTGTCTGACCGTGAGCATTATTGAAGCTTTGTCAATCCACTCTTTCTCTGACAAGATGTTACTTGAAGTCTCTGTGTCTTCAAGGGGTTAGACGGGAAGCTCTCCTTGGGCCTCAGAGTCCTGGGAGGACCTCGCCTCTTAAACTGCAGCTGCCATTTCAAGAAACCTCTATCATACCTGAGCATGATGGGTGGCTGCTCTGTTAGAAATGAGGGAAAACAGTTCCAGGACTTTGTCATTGATGAGAAATAGGGGCAGAGAGAAGGATGAGCAGCATTGAGTCAGAGGATGACATACTTTCAACGAGGTAATTGCTATTTGTCTCCATGTTCTGTACTGTGTGATTACATACTCTGTGTTGTTCCATTGCTAAAACTCTGTGGTGAGAAGAAGTGATCTGGACATGGTACAGCTTGTTGAGAATATACGTAATCACGTGAGTAGGTGCATACCAGAGAGCACGTACATTAGGCTGGTGGCAGGGGCAGGTTGCAGCTTTGTTTACACGTGCTAAGCTGTTACAAAAATTCAGTTCTACCAACTCTCTTTTTATGTTTTAGCCAGAGCAGTATCAATAATCACAACCAAGACAGTAGTATCACCACCCAGTGATTTTCTCAACGCTTTCTTAAGATAACACACAAAGCCTTGTGAGGTCGACCTCTGACTAGCAAAATACAATCACTTCACTCTTAAATCCAAGTGAATATCTGTGCCAAAAGTGAAGAAGTTTCAGAGAAAAAGAGATAGAATCACAAGAATGGGACAGATGGACAGATGAATGGATGACCTGACAACATTCTTTCCTCTGTCCCCTGGCTGTTGTCATAATGTAGTCATAGAACCAATTTTTTTAAATGATTTCCATATTATGTGTCAAAGCATTTCTGTAATATATGGTGGTTTTGTAATTCTTACCTGTTTTTCCATTTACCTATGGTGCCCAACAGTTTGATTAAATCCAACAAGCATGCACACTTTTTTGCAGCGGTTGACCAGGTGTGCAGGGTCAAGGGTTGGGGTAGATGAAGCGCTCTTAAAGCATGAATCGTTACTCCCTCTTACAGCACACGTTAGCAGGCTCTTAACACTCACAACACTCACAAAAGGCCATAACAACTTCAACCTTCAGGCATTTGAGTGTGGCAGCCCTTTGTATGAGCTGGTTCATGTTAAGTTAACGCCTTAGCCCTAGGTACAGTAGGCAGGTTGTTGTTTTGTTGTCAATGATCAATAATTTCATAATTATCATTCAGCTTAATATAAATCTTGGAGAACAACAGATAATTACACAAAGGCTTAAATGTATGTGTTCCATATTTAATTGTTCTTTGTACTCAAGGAAATTCATATTCATGCATTAGAATACCAAAGAGCTGTAACTTATTCTTATCTTCATTGTTGATCAATCGTTTCATCTATATTCTATCTATATCTAAATGATGTAAAATGGGTGAAATGATGACATCAGCAGACATCTTGTTTTGTCCACAAAGAAAATATATTCATTTCACTGTCATAGAGTAGAAATCTGAACATATTAACATTTAAGAACCTGAAAACAAAACAAAAAAGTCATGTGATCAAAACAGTTGGTGATTCATTTTGCAATAATAATCAGTCAGCCCTAATAGGGAGTGGTTCATATTGTGATGTGTCATATGGTAAAGTTTCATCATGTTTTGAATCCATAAACAGTAATTATTGAGCTGAAGCTTGAAATTAAATATAATGCACATCAAATTGCAAAATTGAAAAAAAAGAAAAATGTCCTTAGAGAGATTGCCTTGGCTCTTGTGTGTCAGTCACTGCATATGAAACTCAGCAACTATTTTTTGTGTGATCCTGCCCACTCATTTGTACATACTCTGCATCGACACAAACAGTTGATGAAGAATAAGGCTGTATGTATATGTTGTAGATGTGATCACTAAGTCTTCTGCGCTCTTTCTGCAAATGTAAAAGTCATCCAGTTTCACTGCCACAAGATGCTGCCAAAATAACCTGTTTTCATGGAAAGGTGATATAGTTCCCTCTCTGCTGGCCCGCCTGCCTACCATGCCCTCCTCACTGACCAAGAAGTTAGTATTTGCCCCTCTGGCATTTTCCCCACTGGCTCAGGGTGGGAGGAATTATGATGTGACACACTCCCTTCTGTACTTCTGGGCAGCCAAGGCGATCAAGATAAATCACCACGCTACCCCACAGGGGACATGCTAAGATCCTGCCTTGGTTGTTTTTGGGGCCCTGATGAGGATGCGGAGGATTTAGACACAACTTGATACTGTACTCCCTGTGAAGCAAGGACTGTGTACAAGGGAGGGGCTCAGGGAAACTATGTCAGACGACAGGATAATATACTTAAATGAGAAGGGATTATACACAGGGTAATTATCCATTATTCAGCTCCACTGCTGTCACATACCATTTGGTCTTTTTGAGAGCGGGGAGATTATGCGAAGGCTGTGCAGTTCACCGTGAACATTTCAGGCCATTGACTTGAAACTTCACAGTCTTTTGATTAATAGCTCCCTTGTCTTTTCAGCAGCACATTCCTGGCTGTGCATTGGTGGGGCATTAGCCGTGACGATGAGCCTAACCCCAAGCCAACAAACAGCAAGTATGATAACAACATGCCAGTCAAAAAAACACTGACAGCCAATAGTCTGAATTGACCCCCCCTACCCCCTTTTTCAGTGCCAAAGGAACCAAAACAATGAACAGGAATAAAACATCAACCAAAATGGCTGATGTGTAAACTGTATTTAATCAACACATTCCGTGCTGTGGGCCCTTTGAACAGGCCTGACTGCCTGGTGAGTGGGACCACATCTGTTTGTGCACTGGGGCGGTGTAGGCCACAGCTCTGCCGCACAAAAACCTTGGGCATATTTCAACTTTTCAGTGCTGCAATTTGCACCCCGACTGCTCACCAAAGAGCATAAATACAGGCTGTGGAATGAGCGGGGGATCTGTTTTTCTCATCCGTCGCATTTGTCATTGAGGTTCTGGGAACGGAAGGCCAGATTTTGGATACTAATTACCCGGTCAAACATGTTGGCATGGTGGCTGGCTTTCCTGGTTTGTGGCTTTGCAGAGATGCCCTGACTCCACAATGTGCAGCAAAACATCATCTAAGTGCTGTCTCTATGTCTACGTTCTACTGTCATCCCATGGGAGGCTTATCCTAATGTGTTCCAGAGACTGTTGGGATATGGCATTTTTTTTCTCCTCTGGTATGCTAAGTTCGTGAAAAGCAAGGAGACCACAGCTGGGAGGTTGCTAATTTAAAATCCTGAATCAAGCATCTTGGAAATGTGCTTGGAAAATATCCATACGTAAAAACACTGCGCCTTCTCACACTGTAGCCTATAAGAGTACAAAACACTGGAAGATTTAAAGCACTGTTTCTCAGATATAGCACAAGGGTCTGTGATAAGCTTATTAGGGTGTATCCTGCCTTTCACCCTATGTCAGCTGTGAAGCTCCCCCCACAACCCGGGGAGAGGATAAAGCGTTTAACAATATAGTCCTATATTGTTACTGTTATAACAAAAAACTTATCATCCAATTATTCCAAGGAAGATACACAGGGCAATCCCGGGAATGTTTTTATTTTCCTCTGCTGAGAAAAAAAAAAAGAAAAACCTCTGATATAAGGGTCTCAGTATGTACTTGTTGCATTGTCTTACAGTGACTGAAACCCAGTCCCATGGTAAAGGTAAATGTCATTAACAGTATAAAGTCATTTGTTTCAAGCATATCTTGAATATAATAATTACTTGCAGATATTCTACTTCTTCTTACTTGGACAATTTCAAGATCATGTTGTGGACTTTTGGAAACAACGGCAACAATTTTAACACTTACTGTCAGAAACAATTTTACCATTAACCTAAGAAAAGTTGCACGCAGATGGGCAACAGCCTATGAGCGACCAGCATGTGAGAACTGCACATGCGTGCGAAGACGTTGTGGCACGACTACAGCGTCTGTTTATCTCGTCACTTAGTCATCACACAGACAGACTTGCGATAGCATGACTTTATGGCCACGTCATATGTATTTATCGCTGCCGACAAGCACCACAACAGTGACTCTGGAAAGTGAGATTATTGTAATTCACTCCAAACAATTCAATAAATATCACATGAAAAAATGTGAATAAAAAAAGCATGTTTCCCATTCTGCAATGATAATGTGAGCTATGTGTTCTTACTGTATTTTAAGGTAAAGGAAAGAGGGGAAAAAGCAAAAGAGATGAGTGTAATTTTGTAAAAAGTCTGTATCATTATTGGAAGATACTCAAGGCTATGATATCAGTATTGCGTCGGTCATGGAGAAGTGGTTTTCGAGCCAAGGTGTTCCTTAGACATAGCCTTGACGAGATAAAACACATTATGTAAAGTCCCAAGCAAAATATAATCAATTCATTTTTTTTTTAAAGACATCCTTCAAAGCTTTACTGAAATATATCATTCACAAGGCAGAAATTGACATGTGAGGGCACCAAACCTCTGACCACCAAAATAGCCAAAGAATGTCCTCAAGACGTTCTTGGGATATCACGTCCACAAGAAATGGGATGTACATATGATAAACAGACAAGGCCTTGTAACCAGGCTTCACCTAGACTAACAACTACTTCCTGATTAATGTAACCTAACCCAAGAACCAAAATTCATCCATCCATTTCCTTACATTGTTAGCTGAGGAGCACAGCAGGGAACAAAGATCTGCGATATGACAGCTGTGGCAGTGTGACCGCCAGACCTCATTACGTTACACACAAACAGTGATGATGGCTGAACGTGTGAACATATGGTGTTAACAAATCTCACAAACATGAAGTCCAACCCGGACATGCAGCTATACCGGCCATTGACGGAGTGCTGCCACCAGGCACCGTGCACTGCTTGCCCTGCTCAATTTCACTGCAACAATGACGTGCAGTAATTAGGTGAATTTGGCACGGGTTGTGGGAAAAGACAAGTCAGATCAAGGTCTTGATGAATTAGTGGGGACACTGTCAGAGTTGCATTCGCATGAATCAAAAACAAACTGGTTGCATCCTCACCCCACAACCCCCATCACTCCTTTCCTTGCTTTGCAGGTGATGAATAGCTTTGCCTCTGCTATATATCACCTGATCTCGCTGAATTTAAATGTAACAAAACCACTGTTGATCTAACGCCTGGGTTCCCTTCCTTCCCATATTTGAATATTTCAGATAAAGAAGTACGGGAAGGCTTGGCATTGTTAAAATGGCCACACTTTGTTTATGGTAATGCCACAGAAAATAAATTAGTGTTTCTTTTCAGGTCGAGTTAGAAAATAACCAAACTATTTATCCTCTGGAAAGTTCAAAGTGACATAGTTTCACTTTAACAACCAATAATAAAGTTTGTCATCATACAGGTTATTCTATAAAATTGCTGCCACTTCTACTTAAGTGAAGCATCAGTATTGCTCTAGCGTCCTTCACTAGGGTTTCTTGTTCCACTAGAGACTCTTGGCACAGCACCTCATGTTTGAGTGATGCTGGCACCAGAGAGTTTTCCAAGTCTCAAACCATTAAATGTAAGGAGAGGAGACAAAAAAGGAAATGTAAACAGTCTGTTGTACCGCTGCTAAAATGTGGCCTGTCTCTCTTCATCTCTGTGTGATTTCTGTTCTGTGTATCTTATCTGAGGTTTCTGAAGTCGACTTTCTTGCTTGAGCTAGAAACTGTTCCCAGCACTGGTGCTGACAACCACAGAGGAGTAGTGCTGAATTCTCAGAGAGAACTGGAATTACTGCCCGGTGGCTGTTTGTCTCCACTGATCAACAGTTTCGGTAGACTTTCTTTTTCCTTTTCCAGACTCACATAACATGTACGATGACAACAAATATCACATTCAACAGGCCAAAAACATTGTTCTTTGACCTTTTAGCCAAATCTTCCAACCAAATTTAATAGTAAGAGAACAATTCTAGAACAATTTCTCAAAGGCTGACCAACAAACCCAGATAATGTGACTATAGGAGTTGAGCTATACTGCATATGTATGTTCAGTTGTACCAGCGTTCTGTGCATGCCCCACAGTTCCCACCTATTGTTAAACCTGTAATTAATAGATGAAGAATAAGAAAAACACACAATTTTTTTTTTTTTTTTAATTTAGGATCGAAAAGGAGACACATTTCATAAGAAATTTGATATTTTTAAGTGAATTAATTTTTACAAAATGAGCCTGACTTAACTGAGCGTGGAAACAACTGACAGTAGCCAAGAATTAGCTTATTAGTTCTTCCTTGTGCCATATTTATGAGGATTTCCTCAAAGTGTTCCTGAGTTTTCACAGTCACAAAGCAAAAAGTTGTGAGGGCACACCAAAACCCCATCTTCAAGTCCAAATGAACGCCGGTTATTGAGATGTTGGTTTCAAAAGAATAGGGCTGGCAGCAAAAACACGATGCTTCTGGCCACGGCTGTCGCCTCTGAAGCTTACTGCTCCACTATAAGTGTAAATGTGTGTAATGCTTTTGAATGCACATAGTGAACCGCTTGATGATCTTTAAATTTAAATGATCAATCTTTCTTAGAGTGTGGAAGTAGATAGATCATCCTTATAAAAGAAATAAAAACAAACAGTTGAAAAGTTTCTTTTATCATTTTGATAACTAATACGGTGCTCCATTGTACTTAACTTTACATTATTTTAAACTCTTTACCTTGCTTACTTGCTTCAGAAACTTTAAAATGCAGTGGATTAGTGGATTTGAATATTGGAACCTAATAACACTTACCCATGCATGGCATGAAGTGGGTGTGGTTCGTAATGGTACCGCCCCTCATGGTGTCTCATGTCGATTGGGATGGGTGTGTGAAACGGCGGGAAGAGGTGGTGGGCACCTGTGAATGCAAAGTAGAGAATGAACAGTGAGACTGGGAGAAACAAAGGCAGTGAGCGATTGGAATCAACATGAGGTGGACAAGACACTTCCTCTGAAATGCAACCGAGCTGTTTTTACAGTTCCTGTAATGCAGCGGTAATTGAAACCTTTTTACACCGTCTGTGACTTTCGCCCCAGGAATGTTCACTAATGGCTTCGCTCTCCAGCCAATGAGACCAAAGCAGGTTTTACACAACAATGACGGTGTTTTTATGTGTCAGACAAAGAATGCACAAATCCACTCTTTCCTGCCATAAATGTTCAGGAGGCTTGAGGGAAGTCTCATTAGAACAACACAGCTGATCTTCATTAATGAACGTGTGTCATCACAGCAACTGCGCATGGTAACGTAATCATTGAAGGACTGAAGGCAGGGGGGGGAACACTGGGTTTACACCAGAGGTCTGGTCAGGAGGGGACCGGTCAAGAGACATTTTGTCCAGCTGTGTGAAAAAAACAACATCTGTTCAGCAGGGGTGGGGGATTCGGCCTTAAAATTGAATCACAGTATTCCATCTTTATAAAACAATAACTACATTTGAGATGATATTTCACAGTTTTGATATGAAACCACACAGAGTTCCTCCCAAAGAAACCTGTGATGCAAAATGAATGAGAGAAAGTGATAGAGATAGATTCTTTGGTTGGGATGACCTGCGAGCAGAGAGACCAGCAAGGTTAAAGGTGAGAGTAGATCCTCCTAGAGTGAGAGTTATTATCTCTGTGATGCAGATCATTTTATTTAAATGATAAAAAATAGGTCATCTTGTGTTCCAAGTCTTAAAGCCACTTTCACGAGCAGAGCTAACAGACCGTAGATCAGGTATAATCACCATTTGATTTCAGTTCCACTGTGTCTCCATCATTTCTCTGCAGAGCAGTTAAAAAAGGTTAACTGCTTTTAACCTTTTTTAAAGGTGACGATTGTGGGTCTTAAGAAAACAGTGCAGCCAACGATAATATACGATGCTGATGTTTTTAGATGATATGTTTGACCATTTTTCTTTCCCATCCCCTCCATTTGATAAAACACAACAGTTTGATAAAAAAACAAATGACACACAAAATTGCTCAACTTACAAATGCTCTGTATTATTTGATTTTGTAAAATAATAATGTTTCAGTGTATAACATAATAGCATTTAAAGAGTTATTGTTTGTGACTGTAATCACAGCAATCATACTTTATTTACTTAGAGAGTTTACATTTTTGAAACACCTCCCTGTTTGAGATGTGCCTCAGGGAGAGTCCTTCCTTCCTTTGCTGTAAGCGGCGCCGTGAAAACAAGGTGAAACAGGATTCTGTGCCTGTAGGCGACGACAGAAAGCTGAGTGTTGTTTTAGCGGATGCCAGTTACAAAAACAGACTTTATAGCGACTTAAACCTGATTGGGGCTTTTGTTATTATGATTGAGGCAATCATCATGATGTTCTTTGTTAATTCTGATGGGATTACACATGACTGGGAGAGCAGAGCTGCCCTGAAGGCACCAGACAACTGTTCCCCATTTGACTGATGTGGAATCTGTTCACGAAGAAACATTAGCTAATCACTCATTGTTTCCCCTATGACAACAACAATAGATTTAAAAGTGAAATGTTTGTGCTAAGAGAAAATAGGACAGTGTTCCGGTATTAAAGGCGACCATCAAGAACAACATATACGAGTTGAGCTTAGGACATGAAACTTGTGTGAAAATATGCTGCAACAATTCTTATAGAATCTAAACTTTCCCATCAAATAAGGTATTAATGATGGGCTTTAAATATATACTGTATCTCATGATATCTGGATGGACAAATCAAAAATGCTAAACACCAAAAAATGTGTTTTGCATTTTGAACAACACACACACACACACGGGGTGTGTGTGTTGTGTCTCTCTCTCTGTATGTGTCTTACACATACAGAGAGAGAGAGAGGGAAGAAAGAGAAAAGAATCCTCTCTTTCAAACCAAAGTGAGTTGTAAAATTCTGTGTGCTGCCCCACACTCCCATGTCTCCTAGTCTTTGAGATCTGAGGGCCGACAGCTTTGTGTCTCTATCGAGATCTATGCTGCTGGATCGCAGCCAGTGACCCTCCATGGCTTTTGTGTGTGAGACAGGCGGCCAATTCCGAGTCAACTTACGTGCTACAAAGCCAAGCTAGACACTGAGTGAATGAGTGAGCGGGGGTGAGAGCTGGGAAAAGCAGTTCAAGCTTTGTTTCACGAGTGGAGCCAAAGTTGGATCTTCTTTTCCTGAGAGTTGCCCTCTGCTTGTGCTGACTGGTGCACCTCCATTGAAAAGCAATGGCCAAGGAGATCAGACAACGTAAAAGACGGGTTTTTACTGGAAGTGAGGACAGCACGGTAACTGGACAGAACAGGTAGTCATTAAACCTGGGGTGGATAACACATTTTCGGCATTACAGATCAGTTATTCCAAAATAACGTTTGAGCATAATGTAAATCAATTGATCCAACACAGACGTCGATTTGACCTGACCAGTCACAGGGCAGCTTGGAGAGAGAGCGCTGCTGTTCTACTGGGCCATGACAACGAATGATGACGTGCAAGCACAATAGAGAACATCCAGCAACTGTACCATACCCAAGGGAAGGGTACCATTATTGGAACAGTTGGGGCCGGTTATCTTGCTACTATTCCTAAAAAGAAAAAAAAACACAAAAAAATACATACCATACATACCAAACCGTACTGTTCCACTCAGTGGAAACACAACCTCAGTTGTTTTTCCAGCAATCCAGCTTTAAACTCACAAACTACAGGAACCCTTGTTGGAACCCTTTTGTTTTTTCTCTAACATATTTTTTGTAACTCAAAACCTTTAATTGCATTGCTGTAGGTCTTTACTTTTCCATAAGCTTTTACCAGCCACAGTGGCTTCTTGGATTGATTTCTTATGTTTTTTCCCCGAGAGACACCTGGCTACTTTAAAATAGTTTGTGTGGCAAACATTAAAACCTCCATGAACTTTTTTTGAAGTTCAGTAAAAAGTGGGGACAAACAAATGACACCAAGTCCCCAAGAGGCTGATTCCCCGGTTGCAGCTGCTGGATGTGGGGGTGATAAGGGCAGGACAGGCCCTTCCATCAACCAGACAGCTGTATTGTTTCCTAGGCTGCGGGAACACATGACTATGCTACACCAAGGTACATGACTATGACAATTGACTCACACACACACACACACCTCTATTTCTTGATCTGCTGTCTGCATTTCCCCTTTGGGTGTGTTGGTATGAAGGGTTACTTTATCCTGAGTATAATTTATTGAAGGCATACGAAAAAAACAACAACTTGCGCTTACAACAGCAAAACTATAACAAAGTATTGCTGCAGATAAAATGGTTACTTAAATAACTTTACTTTGTAAAATCCCATTTTGGGATTCTGCAGTCTGATAAATGCAGTTTCTACAGTGCATTATAGCATCTCACCACTACCATATCTTCACCAATACAGCCCATAGTGTATTTTAACTTATAGGGATAGTTTGGGATTTTTTTAAGTGGGTTTTATAGAATAAAGATAGGTTCATGTGAGCCCAGTTAAAACATGGCTGAACTGAAAATACTGATTTTAGCCACTTAACATGAGGCATGTTGCTTTTGTCAATGGACTTTAGTGCAGGGAGTAAGTGGCGTATAAAGCAACATTAACAACAGTTTCCTCTTGGAATAGACTGTTGATAAGATAGCATACACTCAAACTGACATTGATTTTATTCAGTGAACCTTTAGTTAAATGGCTAAAATGTGTGTGTCAAAAATCCCAATTTGACACAGGAAATGCTTGATATTGTTACGCAAGTGTCACTTTCTGGTATTTATATTTCTGTATACAAAATATACCTACTGTATTAAAAGCTGGGACAACTAGATACAGATTTCTTAGCTGTTACAAAAAAGGTTCTTTGTAATTTTGTGTTTCACTTCGAGGATCTACCTTTGTAAACCATGGCAAAAGCTCAAAAATCAGCACACTGAGGGGCTTTTGTGTTAGGGGGTAATCTTATATCATGAATCAGTCCAACCCACAGGAACCTTTGAGTGGTGGTCGGTTTTTTGGGGACTATATCTGTTTCTGATCTCCCATAACGTGTTTGTTTAAAGACCGAACATGTCTTTGCCCCTTAGCCCCCATAATCAGGCTCCAGACGTGAAAAACATCCTACCAAGCAGCAGTGAGAGTCCCACATCTTGTCTTTTTTTTTTTCTTTGTTTGCATCTAAAAGCCCAGGTTTGATCTTTCGCTAAAGACAATGCCAGGTGTTCACTGTTAACAAAGGTCCCATCGAGCCTCGTGACTCCTGAGCAATGAAGACGGAAAAGTACTCTCTCATTATGTCCAAATGAAGCCCCACATCAGGACCACGGTGAAGTGGAGAGTGAAGTGGGCTCATGTCTTTGAGGAAGTACTCAACGATAATAATAATGCCCTGAGAGGCCGGGCTGGGAATAATTTTCAGGAAAAAAAAAAACCTTTGTCGTGTTGAGAGAGAGAGAGAGAGAGCACAGGCAAGAGTGAGAGCGCAAAAAGAAAGAGTGAAGAGCAGAGCAGAGGAGCGGGAGAGGTGGGGGTGCTCCATTCAGACAGGAAATTCCAGCAGAAAAAGTTGGCCCGTGTCCTAACTACACAGCGCCGTGCCAACGGCTATACACAAGCGCTCATGTGCATGCATACACTCTCACACATTCACCATTACACACAAACAGACACGGATTTGTTCCGCAGCTCCCTCTCAGTCAGCAAGTGGCCGAGACAAACACTAACATTAACTTTGAGATTGAACAGAAAAAAAAAAAGAGTCTCTGAACGTGTTCACATCATGCTCGCAAAGTCACACCACGGCAAGTGTCATGCCTGGGGTTAATAAAACGTGTATGTTTAGCCTAATCCTGGAGAATCCTGCAGTACAAACACACACAC
The DNA here is from genome assembly GCF_019176455.1 of Solea senegalensis. Taxonomy (NCBI): domain Eukaryota; kingdom Metazoa; phylum Chordata; class Actinopteri; order Pleuronectiformes; family Soleidae; genus Solea; species Solea senegalensis. Next base: position 24,938,691 of record NC_058022.1, on the reverse strand, counting down.
ACACAACAGGGAATCTGCAGGTTTAGTTTGCAAGATGTCGCTTCCTCTCGGGCGAATATGTGAGCAAGTGATGGCGACAGAGGGATTAGAGGCTTACAGAAGAGCATCTATGAAAGAAAGTCCTAACAGCATGGTTCTTTACTTTTAACTGCCCCTGGGAAGGGTAAAATGATACATTCTTATTGATAGGGGGATTTTGGGCACAGAAGCCATAAGACAATATCCAGAGTGACTTTAAAGGATATTGTCCACACATGTTCCTGTGACTTCAGTGCATGCCTAAAAAAATGAAACACACTGATAACTGATTTCCTGTTGACTAAGAATTCTGAGGCATATAGTGTCTATTAGGGTTGAACAACTTATCGCTTTCAAATTTGAAATACTTTATTTTGGTGACAATTCGCGTGTTCAAGTTGTCATCCTTGCGCTCGAATAAAAAGCCGTTCGTGTTTTGACTGTGTGGTGTGGTAATGCCACCATCCCGCCTTAACTCTATTACATAAGTGATAAGTGAAGTGAACCTTGGCTTTAAAATAATATGAATGAATAAATAAATAAATATATTTTTGTTGTTTTATGCTGAAAAACACAAGTCACTGGTAGAAAAACCAGCAGGGGCATCAGTGCAGTCTGTGGTGACACGTCCACAACACACATTTGACACCATTGCCCTTACATAGCAAACTACATTCAATAACTCATTTGTAAGTGTGAGGGTCGCTGTCGAGTCATGCCAGTCGTGTCAGAAAGTGATACTGAACCTTTAAACATAGTCATTTGATTAACTGTTAAAACTATGATTAGTGCTGCTTCAAACTGTTTCCAGTGATCACTTGCAAGTAGGTTTCTATCGGGCCCTCGGGCCTTTGTTTAGATCCCGTTGTCATGACGCCCTCATCCCTCCTACCCCACTCCCTCAGAAGTGTTGTATTATCTTGCAGGGCTGCTGCAGTCGACCGGGCCTTTGCTGCGTTTGCTGCGTTTGCTGCTGTCCGGGCCTGTTTACAGAACCTGCTCAGACCCAGCTGGCTGCTCTCCTCTGTGATTAGTCTCTGTCAAATCTGTGCGCCTGCCTCAGACAATCACTCCTCAGTCTCAGCATCAACCCGTGTGAACCTGCCGCCAGTGTGATCCATCACCTGGGCTACAAGGTGCCACATTGCCTCCCCTAATTGTTCTAAAGCCTGAGTACTACAAAGACCTTTATCTCACCTGTGTTGCCATTAGCCAGTGATATTAAATTCTACACAGTACCAAGGGACACAGGATAGCTCAGGGAGGCTATTGTTTTGTCGGCGATTTTAGCTCCACAAATGTCAGTAATCGTACCTTTGGATGATTTGGAAATGTAATTTATTTTTTAAGCTCCTTTTTTAGTGAAACGTTATGAACTCAGTTAACTAAACTAAAACTAAACACCAGAAAAATCAAAGTCATTTGCTCAGGTTTTTACCCAGCGGCAGCACAGGGGGACCACTGCATATTGACTACCATGAAACACCTGGCCTGAGTGGGGATTAGCGGCACATTACGACATTAGTCTACATAAGTAGAAACAAACTATGCATTTCAATGTCATTTTGGTCCACAGCATAAATCAGTTTTCTCTCTCTCACGCACACGCACACACATTACCAGGCAAAATAAGATCATCTACTATGAAAGTGTTCACTTTGCTTATAAAACAGTGACAGATTCCCATTATTAAAGCACAGTGACTGCAAGTGTTTGACATATATACTGTACCTCCATGGTTTTATCTGCCACTAAACATCCTATATATAACACCACTCATAGCCAGCTGCCAGATTATTACACTTGCACTTACTTTCAGCACCGATTGCTTTCTCGTACACACACTACAGACAGCCCTGTGCTCTCTCTCCCTCTATGAGGCTGTTCCAACCTAGTATTAACAACCATTCTGAGAAATCCTAATACGAGTGGACAGCTGTCCGTCCTTCCTTCCACACCTGCTACGAAGCAGAATTTTTATAGCCAACCTGCACCGCACTCCCAAAAACACACGTCATCACAATGTGCAGAAGCCTCCGCTTGAATCACCACTAACAGGTTTAACCCAATCAAACTTTTGCTCCCACTCTTTAATGTAGAACACAGTCTTTTATTTTTTTGGAGCAGGTCCAGCAGTCCCAGGCCTCTCATCGTTCTCACTCATATTTTCCACAATGCTAATCTGTTCGCCAAACTCCATCCAACTAAATCTACAAGGAGACCTCGGATTTCCAGCTCTCTGAAACAGCTGCACACAACGCCCTCACCTGAGAATGCATATTTCTATTTGAAAACGAGACACATGCCACCCGGAATTATTTTTTAAATTCAAATACGAGACGTCCCGTGTCGATGACGTGTCAGGATAATCGCCTTCCCGTGCAGACTTCAGATTTATTTTCTGGCCACTTTAGAACACAGGCGTAAACTCAACTTGGTATATGATGCGCTAGGTTTGTAAGTGTTGCTGCAATGGTGATAATAAAATTAAGGAAAGTTTAGGCTATGTCCACATAGGTACTTTTCTTTTAAAATTGCATACATTCTGCTTTGGCTATGCCTGCCAGACTCTTTGGATGTATACAAAAGCTGCTAGACTTCACTTCTGTGTCGTCATTGCGTTAAGCCTGCCTCTAGCGCACCAGGAGAAAAAACCCATTTGGGATTGGTTCCCTTTTTTAGGGTCCTTGCCAGACATGTCTGCAGAGCAAAATCAAATCTCTGGCAGACTTGGCTGGGTTCACCCAGGCTACCTCATCCTTGGCCTCCAAACAGAAATCCTTTCTCACCATTGTTCCGCGATCCACTGGCGACCAATCACGGCTATTGCATGCAGTTTAAAACCTTTGACTTTGAGCAGAACGCCTACATACTTCTTTAAACCTGTAGACATGCAGAAAGTATGTTGAGGCCTTAAGAAGAGTCATTTGCCCACTTGACATGTTGAGTATATGTTCTGCAAATACTTCAAACAACACATACAGTGTTTATTTTAAGTTCACACCCAATAATGTGTCCTCGCATTTGCTAGTGTGAAAACACACAAAGGAAGTCAAGTCGTTTAAGATGGCGAGAAGTCCTCTCTTTTGGGAGCCCTTTAACCTCTGACACACAGCTGATGCTCCTCAGCGTAGGCTCACCACTCCCGCTCCCTGACTCATAAAAATAGAGCTTTCTTCTAGAAAGGAAAGACGGGAAAGGCAGAGGAAATACCCAAACAGCTCACAGTGTGTGGGAGAAGAAGGTAGCACACATCAATCTAGAAGCTGTCTCTGCTGGGGGTCACCATAAGGTGAGGCGCCCCCCCCCTGGGAGACTGCTCTCCAGACCTGAGTGCGAAAACTGAGTAGTATCTCCTGGACAGACGTTGCCTGGTCTCCATCAAACCCCCATGCAGAATCGTTAGATGTGTCTCCCAGAGTGAGACCAGTGAATGTTACTGAAGATGCAGATGTCAGTATAGACTCCTCTTCAGGGACCTTTTAAAATAATTCATGTTTAAAATAACCTGTGGTGGTAAAAATGTTTATATCCACCAGGGTGGACAGTTTTATTAAATAAACTCATGGTATCCATTTGTTTCACGGGTGACATTAATAGCAGCAAAGTTTATAACAGCCCTAGAACCATGTGGACTATTTCAAACTTTATTTCTTTCTCCTTTCTCTTTCTCATGTGTGTTTGCGTCAGCTGTGTAACGCAAACACGCCTGACTTTGAATTTTATAATTCTGATGACAGGTGAGAATAAACTGTAAAAAAACCAAAAAACATTTAGTTTACTCAAACTTATTCCCCCCCTTTTTGTTCTCCTCTGTACACTATGACGTCTACACTGAGCACTAGTTTGATCAACTCGACTCCCACTAGTGTTGTGTTATGTGAGGCTCTGTTTGGGGTCGACCATTTTAAAGCGGAGACAGATTTGGAAGAAATCAAGACCTGCTCAGCTCAGCTGACTGCTAGTGGCGTTCATAACACACGGCAGAGCATTGTAAGTGCTGTCAGCTGTGCTCTCGGGTCATCTGTCCCGATAAGATAAAAAACGTTAACACACACACACACACACAGCAGGGACTTATAAACCCCCTTCTTGTCTTGGCCTCTTTCTTCGGGGCAGCATTCAGCATGGAAACCATCTCACTGTGGGAATTAGTTTAACAGCACTAACAAGAAACAGCTGTAAGGCAGGTCCATGGGCCTCTGACCAACTGGACTGACTCTTTGTCTCAGGTGATGTTTTCTCTCGCTCTCTCCGTCTAATAAGAAAGCGCTGCTCTTTGTGAAGGACCTGTCAACTTAGCCCACAATCTCTTATACAGACCCTTGCAAAACTGCTGTTCCCCACCTGTCCACCAGATGCCCTCACACTTCCCCCACCTGTTTCCGTCGCCAGGTGCCAACTTTGACCAGTTTTCTCCACTTTTCACTGACTCCCAACACATGCCACCTGTCCCAGATCAGATGTTACAAGCCTTCTTCAGTCAGGTTGGTCAAGGTCTCCGTGTGTAATCATCGTTCTGTTCCGACTCCAGTGTCCAGTGTTTGTCTGTGCTTGGGTCCTCCTGCCAACCTCAGTTCCCATGAGCCATGTCATCCTCATCTTAGGCCCATGTGTGTATGCAGCAATATGTCATTTTAGTATGGCTGGAATGCAAACATTGCAAACTACTGCATTTTTGTGAAACAGTTCTTACTCTAACAGGAGGTCAAATAATGTGAATTAAGCATCACAGAACTCACATGAACTATAACCGTCCCTCAGGATTCACTACCGTCATATGGGACATACATTCACAACCCTTATATATCACATTAAATATAATGTGCCTTTTTTAAACTAAAAGTGAATTGTCATAATTCAGGCAGAGTGTAGCGTACTTGGTTATATTTATAGAAATGTCATATTCAACTTAATGAAAACCACGATTAAACTAAGCATATGATTAAGGTTTGATAGCCTTGTCTTGATGGTTACAAGTGACTGTTATTTTTTTTATTCTTAGTCACAAAGAAACAACAATGACAATTATCAAATGGGAAGCATTTGTTCTAGCCCCACTAGCTTTGCCAGTGTGATGGACAGTGACACGTAGAAGGAAAGGCAGTATTTGGGGTTACTTCCTGCCTCTTAAAATTCAGACAACAATAGGCAAGACTCCCAGGCTTCAGGCTACAACATGAGAAGAGTCCATTGATGCAGAGATAAGGCATGCGGAGAGGGAATAGGAAGGACAGAGGAGGACAGTCAACAGTGACATGAATTTTTAGAGTGACAACTCTGTAAAGCTGTGGTTCCAATAGTGTTTCCCCAAGTAGATTGAATGTTTACTAGCTCTAAATACAGAAGTATGGCAATCAAATAAATGAGGACTATGTATAAAGCAGCTGTAAGACCTGCATAGAAGTGCCGACATGTTTGTGAAATTGCACACGGAGGCTGTATGTGCACACTTCTGCAAAAGTCCTGAAACCCTCCTGCCAGTTTCCTTGTCAAATGTCCGAGCGAGCCTATGTGAGAACAAGGAAGGAAAAGCTCTGTAAAATTCACAGCAAGCAAGTGTCTGGCTTCCTGCATGCTAAAGCCAGGGTTCATTCCTTGTGAATGCCTCGTGACCCGACCAATCTCCCACCCAGACCCAGTTTTCCAGACATTTTCCAGCGTTAATGTCCAAAAATGGCTTACGTAACATACATCCCTGTCATTACTGTATATCAAGAAGTGATGGTGGTTGTCTCAAACCAATCTGTTAGCTGGAATCCAATCGTAAAAGAAAGATATCATAAGAACAAGTATTTTATTATAAAATGCTGATATTGCTGTTTGTTCTGTGCATGTGCGAAATGTGATTAGTTCCTATTACCGGTAAGGTGGAATGACTACTAGAATTAAAAAAGAAATAATGGCTTCAATAAACATGGAATGGCAAACACAGAAAACAGGAGTTTGTGTAGGAATTACATAAAGTGTTGACTTTCCTTGGATGTGTGTATATATACACACACACACGCACACAACTGTGGTTTCTGACAAGTGACAGCAGAGCAGCTGAAACCTCCGAAGACTCCAGAGATGAGAGCCGGAGAGGCTGGGACATTACTCAGCAACAACACACAACAGACCTCAAGATAAGGAATCATTTGTCACTTGAGCTGCAGTGACAAACCCAGCGCTCTGTGAGATAAAATTAGCCAGCATGTCACTTCCCTCGTGTGACACTGAGAGAGCTGAGTCACCTCAGGGTAAGCCTGTGGGGAATCTCTTTTATCCTCTGTAGAAGATTTCAATCATTCTATGCAGTTATGAGATTCTTTTAGAGACAATCATGCTGTATTCCTTTTGTGCAAAGGTAAAACATTAAGAATAAAACTGATTAAGTAAATAGGTTGAAATTATGCTGCAACCAGAGTTTCACTTTCATTCTATATGTTTGTTCCATGGAGACAATGTGTCCTTCTGTTTCTGTAAATGATAAATCTGTACATACATAAAGTAATATTTTTTAAAAGCATGGAGGAATGAGGTAGAAAATAAGGGTAGAAGCCAAACATGAGATACACATGTTATCATAATCGGGCCAGTTTCTATACAATATATATGCATTTTTAAGATTTCTTTTAGATTTAATCATAAAAAGAATTACAAGAGATAGTACCTATGTCGCTGCTTTGAAATATTTTGCGATGCTTCATTGTCTACCTCTTTATCCTCCACATGAGGGTTGTGGGAGAAGCTGGAGCCAAACCCAGCTGACAACGGGCGAAAGGCAGTGGACAGGTTGCCAGTTCATCACAGGGCCGACATAAAGAGAAGCATTCACTCTCATATTCAAACCCACAGTCAATTTAGAGAGTCAAATGAACCTCTACATGTTTTTGGACTGTGGGAGGAAAACATACATACAGAGAACACGCTAACTAAAGTGTGGCGAAGCTTCTTTTTTTTTGCACATTGTGTAACTAGTAGATGAGAAGCCAACGGTGGTTTATGGAGATACCGTCCATAAATAAAAATATCAATAGTCGTACATCAAAGTATTGATATTAAACAGCAAAGCAAAACAAATTTAGAATAAGCTTTTACACGGTATAATTCATTACATGCAGAGATCCGCTAAGTGTCACAAATCTTTCTGGATTAGAGACCTTTGCAGATTTTGATTGCAGTGATGTAAGTATGAGCTGGTCCTCTTCATGTGTAGTTAAACACACACTGGTTTAACCACAAGCCACTGCTAATGAATGCTGAGCAACCCTACTAGAGCAGCTGGTCTCCAGTGAGTGCCTTGCTCAAAACCACTACAGTAGTCACCATAGCCATAGCGTTACCCTGAAGGTCTACAGACTTAAACTGGTCAACTTGGATTGACTGGAAACAGTTGTAAGTGGTATTTATGACCTCATGTGCACTCGTTGTCTCACGTTGTCATGTATACGTGACGTTTGAAGCAGGCAACAGCATCAAACCCTGAGCTGTACTAGCTAAAGGGATTGCACACTGAGGGTCGTGCTCCCCGTGTTTGGAGTAAAGCCCAGGAGTCAATTGACACTGCTCCAGTTAGATTTATTCACACAATCCTCGAAGCAAACTCAACAGCATAGCAAACACTGTCAGTGGGTGGAGGGAGGGAGGGGCCTGCTGGCATCCACGTCTCCACACCGCCATGGTGACAAGAGGTCACATTTGTTTAGGGCAGGACAAACGCCTCACATGGGGCCATTCCCACTTTCTGCATCATATTACACCACTATGGATTTAACACTTAAAAAACACAATGCACTGTTTGATATCAGGGAACTATAATCTTATCAACTTGGGAAGTCAGTGTTTCTGTAGCTGCGGCAAACAAGGGAGGAGAATGTGAGGAGCTGCAGCTCTTTTAAGAACAACTTTGGACAGTCACAAGATGATCTAGTGTGATTCAGCGCTTTCAGCAGATGCCCTACCTGTTCCATCACCACAGGCATCATTATGGTGATGGACTGAGAGATCTATAGTTCTTCCAGAGGTTTCTCCCATTTGTTCCCCTAGAAAAGGGTTTTGTTGAGTTTTTTTCCTCATTCGATTCGATGCTTCAATCAACATTTGGGGAACTAATTAATCCGACTGTCAGTGAAGTGTTGCTTCTTGCAGCAATGATGATAACCTTGCACTTTTGAAGGGCCTCGATTAAGACACCCTCACATATGAGAGGGAGTTCCATGTGCTAGCTCAGACATAGTGACGGCACAATTTAGTGGTGACATTCTGAAACAATTACAGCGTGGACTCGCGCCAAACTTTAGGTTCCAGACCAAATCCAGGGTAAAGACTTACTGTATATGCTTATCTTGAATCCATCCAAGGAGGAAGGGAAAAAAAAAAACCCTGATTAATTCCCTTCACAGTCTATTTCCAAAGCCGAGTTCTATTTATTAAAACTAGAAAATATTGTTTTATACCTCTTACAGAGTCCCCAAAGGCAGATGAGGCTTAGGATAAAATAAACATATGACTACAGATTGCATTAGATAATTATTTCATTATTTGTTTCGGATTTCCCTTCAGTAGAAACAAAGAAACAAAAACCATCTGGTGCGTTAGGTTAAAGATGGTCGAGTTTCTATATTGTGGCTTTTGTTTTTGCAAGGGCTTGATTAAAAAGCATTTTCCTTGTGCTTTTCTTCCTTCAAAGACCCCTTCTGAGAGCACACTGAAGTTTTAACTATTCCTGCCTGGCTCTTAATAATTATCCACATGTGGCCCAGTTGTGATCTTCATCAACCACCTCTTGTTGAGAGCGGGTGCCACATGCTGCCACTGTATTATTCTTAGTCTTCTCTTGATATGCACCACATTAAGTGCTCACAGTGAATGCCATGTGAGGTTGCAGTGTACGCTGTGGTTAGGAGGGCGGGGGGGGGTGTCAGCTCCAGCTTTCCAGTGTTGGTTGGATAATTATTTTTTCGGGAAAACAGAATGAATACAATGACACGCCCACTCGTTCACATCTCTGTAGAGCCATTTTGCTGGCGAAACCTTTTCCTAAAGGTACAAGATTGTTTTATGCTGATGCATTTACCACCTAGCTGTAACCAGGCGTTCCAAAAACATAATTGTCCAAAAATCTGGCAGGCATTTACAGCGCTCACTCACTCCGGTTCACATAATGGTGGTGGTGGACTCGTAACAGCATGTTGCCTGTGCTTAGTGAAGCATTTGTGTCACATTGAGGGTTTATGGGTTTATGGGTTCATTTTCTAACATCCGATCCATTCTGGCCAGTATGGGAGCAACACAGTAAGTTAATATTGTGTCATCTCATGTGTACAACCAAAAACCTCCACCTTTTCTAGGTTTTCATAGCCTGGGTGAACCCAGCTGAGTCTGCCAGCAATTTGAATTCACTCTGCTGACACGTCTGGCAAGGATGCCGTCATAAAACCCGGGCACGTTAGAGGCAGGCTTAACATGATGGCGACAGAGAAGCGACGTCGAACGGCTTTTGTTTACATCCAACGTGGCAGCCACCGAAGAGCACCTGTCTTTCGATTTGACTTTTGCTTCCTTTTTAAGTGACCTGCTCCATGGAGGTCAAAAGTCGTTAGATGCCATTACTAGATCGCCATCATTCCTACAAAACTACAACGTGCATCTTTGTTGACATGTTTTCAATCGCTCTGCACACTGGATCATTGGTCTGGTGGGTTGTAGGTCTATCCAGTTGTGTACAGAGGTATTTTCATCTCTGTCTGTTGGTCACGCCTCCTGAAAGTAGGAGGTGACTACACCCCCCCAGGCTCATACTCAAAATGAGAGTGAGATGCAGTATGACGTTAGCCAGGATAAGGTTTTTCTGCTTCTCATTAAAAACTAAAGCAAAGTCAGGAGCTTGACATCTGTTTGAATCCATTGTTTTCCAGTTGTGTATTTTTGATCGCTGCAACTCCGCAGCTTTTCCATGAGAAGCGGCCGTGCCTTTTGCAACACATTTAAATGTGTTCGGCCCCTGAGGTAGCCCCTGGGCTTTTCTATAATCAGCCCGTGTCTGTAGCAGCCATTTACAGTTCGTGGCTCTTAAGGTGAAAAGAAAACAGCTGGGCACAATTTATTCATCCTACATGATAGTGTTTTCAGTGTAAATCCACAAAGGTACTAAACCTTGTATGGAGAAGGTGGAGCTGAGTAGATCTGTCAGCAATATGTGTGACCCTGACACAGTAGAGCACTGTTTATTTTCTGTCAACAGTCAGTTTTGGTTTTCTTTAAAGATTTTTGTCCTGATTTGTGGCAAAAAAACAAAAACAAAACACCACACCACGTACGCCATGCTTTGTTTCTATTCATCACACAACTATATGTAACAGTGCAGTCAAGTTTTCAGCAGTAAAATGATGGAAGACTCTAAGCTCATTTCTCCCAGTGGACAAAGACCACTTTCACTTGTTGGAAAAAGCTGCGTTTAAAAATAAGTTAACAATTTTTCATCGTGTGCCTCCATTTACAATCAAATATTTGCGTGAGCAACTGAGAGCTTACATGTGAACAAATCCTCCTCTGTTTTATTTCACACATTATTATTCCTTGAAAAAAAATAAAAAAATCTGGCGGCTACATTACCTACAGTAAAACTCAGCTGCAATGACATCACATGAGGCAGTTGATTTCAGATTTCAAACTGCTCCATGTGGACCAATAAAAACCTTTTCCCTTTTGTAAAAAAAAAAAATGCAGTAATACTCCCAAAACATTTTCAAAAGAACAAAGTGCTTAACCAAAGATTGTTTAAAACTATAAAAACATTCAACTTATTTAACTTGTTTAACGTGGAAACCATGAGAATTTCAGCAGGGGAGCCATGAGTTGAGGGTTTCATCAGTACAAAGCCTCTATTTACAGCAAACCACTGTGCCGCTTAGAGTCTAGAGAAACGCCACTCTGTTTCCATAGCAATAGACCAGCCAAAGCCATCTGATCTCTCCCAGTCAGACCGCCACTTGTCAGCTCATATTAGAGCCAGTGGTTGCCTCTGCTTACATGTGGTACCCATCACCCCATAGCCTGAGGTAGTGATTGTGTTTGGCTGCCGCAGCACCTTGCCCTCCCCCCAGGGGAAAACTGTTTCACTCAGTCCTGGAATCTCCCCTGGTTATATGTGCCATGTTATGACAGCTTAATGGTGCTGGTAACTGTGTGGCAGCAGACAGAGACGGTCAACATAGTTACTGAGGATGGGCTCGTCCCACTGTCAGTATCCCTGACAGACAAAAACCGTCAGATATCACGTCTGTCCGTCATATAAGTAACGAGTAACAAAGAATTCATTTCATTTTCAATTCATTTGTACATTATTTTGTCAATTAAATGAGTTGTTTGTTTCCAAAATGAACCCTAAAATATAGACATTTAAGAAGCTGAAAAATCCAAGAACCTGTGTAGGATTAAAAATATTAAATAACAATAATTTAGTTATTTATTCATTTAGTAAAATACATTGCAGCCATGTTGGCCAAGCTACAATAATCATGTCAGCTATGTGGACTTGTTTTAAGTAAAGAGAAGCATGGAAACCAGCAGAGTGTAATTTTGTTTGTGGGAAAACAATTGCATGAAATGAAAAATGTAAAAAATATATTTTTTTTTAAATGGCTGATAATAGAAACATTTACCAGCACAACTCTGAGCTTAGGTGTTTAAGTAGATATTTAAGTGTAAAGTCATCTCTGTTTGTCTTACACTTGACATTATGGTCTTGACACTGATTATACAGTGTAATTCATGCATTTACACTGATCCTTAATACATTTTTCATTCACTGTGTTACTCTCTGCCACTGGGACAGGGATTTTGCACTTATGTCACACAGTATCTGCATAATCCGAAACAATGAAGAGTAGCAGTAGTAGTACAACAGGAATGCTTTGTGTTTAAATGGAAACTTCATTAAATGAAAAATGATAAAAAAATAAAACATACATTAGCTATTCAAGGTGGGTTAAATCAACCTGTAAAACCCTCAGTGCTGGCATGCTGGCAGGTCTTAGCTTCAGCAATCATTTTACGAAGGAAAAATACTTCTCAGGACGTTCTTCGCTGAACATGATCCGACAGAACCCCGTCTGTTCCTTCTCCCAGTGCGGACTCCTGACAGTGGCAGGAGCAACACACACACATTCACACACTGCCAGTGTGTAAACAGAGTTGGGATAGCAGTGTGGAGCTAAGGCAACAGTTGAGCTGGAGCACAAACATATTTTTTTCACGCGCTTCACAAACATAAATAAGTAATAAATTCATATTCAAAAGTCGGCCGATGGGGAGGAGCGAGTCGCTCCGAATGAAAACCTTGTGTTATTGTTGTTACTTCATCTGCCCCCATGCACAGTCCTGGTCTGACTCTGAGGCAGTTACAGCTGTGACAAGCTGCAGGAGCTAAACACTGTGAAAACAGTCACACACACACACACACACACACACAGCTTTCCTGCAGCTTCTCTAGTGACTATGTTCTCACAACACCTCACATTAACAGCCATTACTACATAATAAATCCCGCTTTTACACACACACACACACACACACACACACACACACACACAGGCACGCAACATCAATAACAACAAAGCATTACCATTGCATTTAACAGAGACCAATATAGTTAACAATCACACAATATCATTTTAGCTGCCTTAAAGGTATAAAGCGTATAAAGAAATTGGCAGAAATTGAAAACTAAGTGATTATACTTTTTAATTGTACAATCACCTGATTGTATAGTTGTTTTTCATGACCCCAGAATGAGCGTTTCATGGTTACTTCAGGAGCCAGGTCAACTTGACTAACTTTTTCACACCGCACCTGATGATTTTAGATTTGAGCTCTGTGTCCTGAATCCCTTCAACTATATCTATGGACATTGCCGGATGACCTGTTGATGGGAGACTTTTGCACTGTCCTAATATTTTACGAGATATTTTCGCCCTATGTCAGCTGTGACTGGCACCAGCGGCCCTGCGGCACTCATGTGGACGACAGAGCGGAAGCCGATGAATGAATGAATCAATGAATCAATCAAATTTTCAATTCAAAAAGACTTCCATAGAGCTGCTAATTTGAGAGTCTGTTGTTCCATTGTCATGAAAGTGTAAGTGCAAGATTAGGTAGCTTTTACATTTGGAAAAAAGAATGTAAACACGAGCAAAACCCAGAAAGAAGTGTACATGTATTTTGGCTTAAACTGGGTATTCCAATCAAAACTGAAGAAAAAAATAAATAAATTGATTTTTGAGCTTTTGGAAAAATTAATTTCTCCTACATTTAATAATATGATTCTGTGACTGTTTCTTTGTATTTGGTAAGATATGAACACCCACCCACATCCTCCACAAGGAAGGTAACAATGCAAGACGCGGCACACTAATTGGTGAGCACCCAGATATCCAAGAAGTGCTAATGAAGAGGCAAAATAGCCACGGTGAAGAAAAGAATGAGCAAAGAACTCAGTTTGAGGGTGAGGCTGGAGGCAGAGGGGGTCCAGCACTTACTGAGTCTCTGTCCAGGGCTTAGGATCTACTTCCTCCTCTATAATTAAGGGGTTATCCCCCCACACAATGGAGAAATTAAACAACTAAAACCATACTAGGCAAAATTACTGCTTTTCCTGGGAGTCAGAGGAAGTGTCTTGATGTGTAAACAATACCCCCTCTTCAGCTGAGTCTCTCACCATCTCTCTCTTCCACCCCCTCCTTCCTCGTTGTTCTGTGGGAATCTCAGATGGTCCAGATACCCTCTAAGTCTTAAGACTATAACTCAGCTGAATAAAGAGGATTTACAGCGCTTTTTATCGCTTAGCCATACAACACTCTGTGAGAATATGCACTAAACTAATGCAAATACAGATCAACTTATGCGCTGAAAACCTTTCCGGCTGTTTTTAAATTGCACAAGCAACTGGACTTTATTTTAATTTTACTAGTCCACACTAAGGATTCCACACAATAGAATGCAAATAGAAATGTGCGATTTTTGCTCTCATGGACACAGGAGCTGCTGGTCTACTGCTGCAAGTAAGACATTTGGACTTCAAGCTGTCAATGATGAAGGCAGGACAGGATCAGGCAGGACACTCTGGTGTGGGGAATTCTCCGTGATTAGGCAAATTGGACACAATTAACCGTAGGTGTGAGTGTGAGAGTGGATGGTTGTTCGTCTCTGGCCCTGTCATGGACTGGCAATCTGTCCAGGGTGTACCCCACCTTTCCTAGGCACTAGTGCCATCTGCAACACCTCATGTGGAGGATAAAGTGGTAGAAGATGAGTGAGTTAGTGAGTTATTTTATCCATTGTACCTAAGTGTACTCCAGTGACTAAACTCTTCCTTGTGTCCATGGTGGCAGCCATGTATTCACTAAGAGCAAGTCAAGGATTTCATGCCGGTTCAGTACCTCAAACATCACACTTCAAAAAACCTGAGATAACTTTCAGGTGCCTTTAGATAATGTACATTGTGATTTGGCACCACACAAGTAAACTGCAATATAATCTCATTGAAAATGTATGTTCTCTCAGTGCGCACACATCAGAACCACGTCTGTGCGCAAACATGTCTATATTTGCCGCTGTCAGGAGGTGACCCCACTGCTCTTTGAAGGGCTGATCCAGGAATTCTTTTGGCTTAGCTTCAACACTGTCGGGGAAATCACCTGGCAAACAAAACACAACAGGCTCACATGCTTTACTCATGCGTCCAGGCGTTCATTCAACAAACACTTTGCATTTCACGAAGACGCATGCTGTGTCCTTCCACTTAATGAAAGTGGGGAAGCTGTAGCGCAGCGATGAACCTCGGTGCAGAAATGACAAAATGGGGAGAGATACGGCAGAAAGGCCTTTGAGACTATAGCCATTGATGCTCGCTCTGAATGACTGGATACATGACACAGATTTTTCAGTTCAACTTGTCTCACCTCTGTTCCTCTGCAAGTGGACCAACAATATATGACAACTGCAGTTATCATATCATGTGTTCTTCAATTATAAAAGAGAAGAAAACTAATATTTTGATAATAGATGCAGCTCTATCCGACAACAAAGAGTCAAAAACTGTTCAAATCTTAAAGTTCGACCATCAAGTTAGAATATATAACACATTATGAATGTAGCAACGTTTATACCCAAGATTTGCAAAATGAACTTGAATAAGAAAACAAAATAATGACACAAATATATGTACATTTTACTTCACTGCACACATGAGTTGTTACTGCACTGCTGCCTCCATCAGTGCAGGTTAAAAGTGCTATTTACTGATTTGGGGATTTAAATTTCTGTCAGTAATACAAGCTTTGAGGCAGGACTAGACTAGCAACATCTGTCTCCCTGCAAGCTAAACACACACATTGTTTGTATGAACTTTGATGCAGGAGAGTAAGCAGTTTACAAACTTCAGTTTCCAGTTAGAAAAGGCTGCAAACATGCAATAAGGCAGTTAAAGATTTTATTAGGTCAACTTTTTTTGTTGCCTTTCCCGTCTGATAATGATAAATTTAAGGATTTTGGTCCAAAAGCAGTCAAATTTGTAGGCTGAGACATCATTTGTTTGTTGTACTTGTATCCTCTTTAATCACCAAGGCAACCTCATCTGCTTATTTTGTCATCTGTGACCTGCATTTAGGAAGTATAACATAAATGATGATTAAAGTTTCTTTTGTCAGACATGTTTATGGAATTCCAGTGCCTCTTCTGCTGCTGCAAACCCAGTCACTGCCTGGATGTAATGCTCAGCTATTGTTTCCTGCTTTGACCCCTTGATTTAACCCAAGCTCATTTCACTTGTTCCGCCCACAGGCTGGCGGGTGATATACGTACGAACAGGTTTGGCTTAATGTGACTCTGCCCCTGAGCTCGCAGTGATTAGGCTAATTGTTAAACGCTAACAGAAGCAGAAGTGAAACCTTAGAACTGTAATTACAAGAAGCAGCATTTTCCCTCTGGAAAGATTTCACTGATGGAAAAAAAAGAAAAAAATCAATTTCCTTCACATGTGTGTCTGAACTGGATATAGCACAATTACACCTATTGACACCTATTGTCTATTAAGGGTGGGAGGAATATCGATACACAATGGCATAATCATATCACCTTTGAGACACAATGTATAGTTGTTTTTTTTTACTTTAACAAAAAAAAAGAACATGTCTCAGTTGCCAGATCACATTGAATCGTCCTGACTGATACCGTCAAGTTGTCTATATATGTGGTCCTTTTGATTTACTTTGATTATGGATTGATTTGATATAATTACGGAGGAGATTTTAATGTCCTTTTACTGAGAGGACAATGGGAGTGAAAGAAACTGAGTCCAGTCAAGAAAGCAACAGGAAAAAGTTGTTTTGTTCCACAATCACATCGCGTGACAAAATAAGTGTTGGCAAGGGGAATGTCGAGCAATAACTATGAACCAGATTTAGACCTTTGAAGTCAGGGAACAGTGTGGAGTTATGGTAATTGATGTCTTGTCAAGTTTTCGTTATTTATTTTCGTTTTCTTCAATTACTTTCTCAATTATACGATCAGTTGATTGGCCTATAAAAAGTCACAAAAATGAGTGTGTCCCAAACCTAGAAATAATCTTATTTTGCGTGCAAGCCAAAATGATTCAGTTTTAATGATTTATTTATCATGTGGAGCAAAGAGCACCATATATCACATTTAACAACGTGGAAAAAAAACAATTAAACTGTCCATTAACGTGAATAAAAAACCCCCACGACCCTCATGTGGAGGATAAAGCGGTAGAGGATGGATGGTCCTTGATTAGAAATATGAATTTAAAGAGTGTTGGAAATGTTTTAGGCCAATGTAAGTACACTACTCAACATAATATTTAACATTAGTCTCATTGTTTTTAAACATCTAAGCAAAAACATATTATATATCCAAGGGGGGTATAGCATAACATTTTATAGACCCCTTAGAGAGGTTGTTGATGCAGACTCTGCAATGTGTTTATTGTTTTCTTTTTTCCTCCACTGCTGCCTGAGCGGCTGCAGACATGCCTGTGTTTTTGTAAGTGAGTGGGCTTCCTCACTCTGTGCAGGACTTCAGCTAAATGATTTTCCTCCACAAGTCTTCTGCGAGGGTCGGACCACAGCTGTGTCTGCGGGAAAGGGGTTTCAGTGGAGCGGGTGTAGGGGGGTGGACGGGGGGGGTGGACTTGTGACCGGAAGCGCCTGACCACAAAGCCGGCGTGTTTACATAAGTGCCTCTCGCCCATGTTTACAGCCGGCACACATTTTTGTTTTACCATGTCTAAACTCCACACGTGTTTATTTTGCTTCACTTGAACTGTGAGTGTTGCATTAGTGGAAGTCGCGAGGCTGGCAGAGTGGTGGCTCTGCAATTCCTAAGGACACTGAGGGGCTGCACTGGGTCAGGCATTCAGAGAAAGGGTTCCAGTTAGAGGGTTAAAGCGGATGCCTGAGGTGACACCTAAGAGGAGACAAGGAAGCTCGGGATGTATTTCCACGGCATGGGCGTGTGTTGCGTATAAAAAGTCTCCACAGTTTCAGCCGTGCAGTGATGACTCTGCCCACGTTCAGTAGGCACTTTTTTTGTAGCGGAGATGCAAACTAATCCTGCCGTGCCGTGCCGTGGCGAGGCGAGCAGAGCCGGTGGAAATACGCCATTATTGGAACGGTTCCCATCAGCCTGACAAACAAAACAGGCAGGAAGTGTCTTAGAGGCAGGGGCATGGATTACACTCGTGCATGCTGGGAAGGAGCTTTCTCTTTAAAAGAGGATGAAGCACAAAAAAGAAGAAGGGAAGTACAAGCTGGAGAGAGACTCGAGGGATAGGAGGAAAAGGCTGGCTGACGGAGTGCTGCTTAATCCCCTAAAGCATCCATATATTGCCTCCACCTCCTCTCCCACTGCTTGTAAATGGCAAGGAATGTAACATGCTGTCTTTGGGCCCTGCATGTGCAGACGCCTCTGGTTCAGAGAGATTTATATTTGCAGACATTGCCCAAAGCATACCATGTTGTACTTTTTTTCAAGTCTTAGAAGCTAAGGCAGAGCGTTCCAAAGAAACAACCAATATCAGAAATGTCCTCTCATTTGAACCTGATTTATGTTTCATAACCACATTAGAGAGCTGCCAAAGGCTGTCAGTTTTCCACTGAGTCAACACTCTATAGGCATTTGCTCAAAAACTACAGTTGGAGTACAAGCCTGCTCAGCATTAGCTTTTAAGACTGTGTTCTAAGCATTCGCTAAAATAAACATTTGTCTTGTGATGTTCGTTTTCAAAAGTAGAAAAACAACATCTCTATAGTGCTTTCAACCTCAAAGAATTCCTCTGAACTCTGCAGTTGGATTCAGCTCGAGGTTTCTTTGCTTCATGTTCATATAAAAACTCAAATAGAACTAAGCCAGGGAGCTTATTCATAATTCAGATTTAAATAAAATGTAATGATAATGCATGTATACACAGTAGAGTAACCCTTGCAGCCAATTGCTGCATGTATCTCTGGAGGAGTAGTACACTGCCTTCTCCTTCAGTTCTCCTCTCCTAATATGTAGGCCAGCTCTTCAGTGATGAGACAGTCCTGTAATGACTGATGATGATAAAGGCAACAGCCTCTGCGACTATACGCAAAGCTCAAAACCCCAAATATACAAATAAATAACAAAACATAAACAAAATGTACCCTCATATGTTCGCACTTCTTTGCATATCTATTTTTAAAATCCTGTCTTGGCCAGCCAGTGACCTAAAGTGAAACTCAGCTATAAATAAAAGACACCCACTACATCCAAATATGTTCCAAAGGTTTTCCAGAGGCCACATGTGACAAATCAAGAGTCTGCAAAAGACACTTCCAGACAAAGGAAGCCAGCAAGTGTCAAATACATCCTTCCACCTGGATGTTCCAGACAATCTCCCACTGTCCTGTATCTCTGTATATGACCTGTATATGAATGCATTCACAGACAATCTCCACATAGTGGTGTTAACAGCAGGTTTGTGCTGATCAGGTGAATATGGAAAAAAAACAATTAAACTGTCCATTACCTTGAATAAAAAGGTCAACTTTTTATTCAAGGTATTTAAAAGTCAACTTTTAAAGTCAGGGCAGCCGATGGTCGATAATTGACACTGATGTTTTCAACTTAACTTCAGTGACCCCTGCAGTGAAATTATATACAGTATTTTCAATAATAAAAAAGTAAATAAAATAAATGTGAAATAGTTTTAGTGATTTAGCAACATGTATCAAGTTTTTGTTAAAAAAAAAAGGCACAACGATTAATAAATATCAAGCACAACGACCTCTAGTTTAAACTATACAGTAAACTTTAAAATCACACCAAAACGACTGCTGAACAGGATTCTGTGTGTCATGTGTCCTAAAATTAAAACATGTATACATTTCTTGTATTTATCAATAATAATAATAATAATAATAATAATAATAATAATAATGAGTATTCAATCAAACGAGCCAATTCATTTATCACCAACATCTTTTTTTGTTGTAAGATTAACAAATACTTATGTGAGCAAATGAACTAATAAATAGAACAGGAAATCAATACAAATAACAAAAGTAAAGAAAAAAGTGTGTGTGCAATGATTTCTGTCATTTAGTCTACACAGGCTGGATGGAAATATGGGAACACGGACAAAAAAAAAGGTTATGCTACATTAGTTATAACTTAAAGCTTATAGTGAACATATCAGTCACATAATGTAAATGTAATCCAACTCTGTGGATGATGAAATTTGCAAAAAAGGCCATAAATTGAGTCATTCCGGGACAGAAACCGTATCAGGCGCTCTTGAAGTCATTCTTGGAGGACAGCCGTGAGTTCCTGATAGTGTGCAGCTATAGACTCTGACAGGAAAATAAACAACACTGGGACTTGGTCAATAGGCCTTCCTGTAAGCTTGTTGCTTGAAGGTCTTCTCAAGTATCAGGAAAAGCATTATTGATATGCTGTACACTGTAAACCCGGATAAGTTGAGTTTACTTAAAAATTTTTAGGAAACTGGTTGCCCTAAAAAAATTAAGTAATGTTTGATGAAAACTTAAGTGAATTTAACTCAAAAAAATGAGTGGATGGCATCGTTATTTTAAGTTTAGTACACTTAATACCAAGTTTGTTCAACTTAAAATCACAAGTAATATCAATTGCTTTGCCCCTTTATTCCACTGTTAATTTAAAGTTAAGTGCACTAACCTCCAAGATGATTAAACTTAAAAACATTAGTAGAATCAATTGCTTTGCATATTTATTCCACTTATAACTTTAAGCTGTATACACTAACCACCAAGTTGATTTACCTTAAAAATTCCATTGCCCAATTACTCCACTATCTGAAGAGTAAAATAAAATCTGTTTAAACAGATTTAAAAAAAAACTATACAGATTAAATTTAGAAAATAAAAAGCAAAACCACAGGAGTACATTCTTGTCTACATGTTTTATTAAACTTGTCTTTATCATGTTATCAAATAAAATGGGTTTGCGATGAAAATCAAATAGGACTCCTGTGAATCAGGAGCAACATCAGTATCAATGCATACAAAAACATGCATATCAAACAGTGCCCACAGTAAACATGGTATTTTAAAGTGCAATATCACAAATAACCAAGCACTCAGAACCAGAGCAGTGGTATAAGTATTCAAACCCGTTTTACAGATAGTTGATTCTTCAAATATTGAACCTGACCTGCTGAATAAAGTGGAAGGTGCTTTTCATGCACTCTTTTGAAACAGGATGGCATTAAAACTACACAACCAATGCCAATGCAATAGGAATGAAACTAGATCAGTGTTAATAACACGAATCATACACCCATCAGCATGGAATTAAACTACAAAATCAGTGGCAATGCCATAAAACATACTGTAGCTAGAAATAGGAATGGAACTAAACTGCTAGATCAGTGCTGATAACATAAATCATACACCAATCAGGATGATATCAAACAGCAAAATCAGTGGCAATGCATAAGAAAACTTGCATATCAAACAGTGCCCACAGTAAACAGTATTTTTAAAGTGCAACATTACAAACAACCAAGCAATCAGATCCAGAGCAGTGGTATAAGTATTCAAACCCCTGTTTTAAACAGATAGTTGATTCTTCAAAGATTGAATTTTGGGTTTCAGCTCACCTCTGCCCAGGTTTAGCATGACCTGTTGAATAAAGTGGAATGTGCTTTTCATGCACTTGGGGTAATCCAAGTGCAAGGCATAAATCAGTCCAAAAAGGACACAGAAAGCCTGTGGCAGGTTGGCCAGCTCCTCCATTACCACACTCCCTTCCAAGACGATGCTCACTTTGGATGGGTTGAGTTGAGGATGTTCGTCAATGCAGAGGATTCCCACTGGAGTTTCACTGTACACGTCCTTGTCAGTTGCATCCTAACAGAAAAATAAACAGACAAAGAGAGGACATTGTAATGTCAATAATTCTGTATTGACCACAGAAATTAAGAAAGGACAACACCAATTTTAAATCATCATAATTTGACTGTGCATTACAAGAGCTGTTTGAAAACCTGTGTGCTGAAATGGTTTTGTAGCTCAGAAGAGATGGAGACCTTTTTCAGTCTCAGTCAAGCTGAAAGGTTGTGTCAAAACTATTTCCAGTAAAGATGCAATTGTTGCAGTTGACACAAATTTAATCTCAAAAAATAAGAATTTATGTACGGGTTTTTCATAGTCCTCAGCAAAATAAAAAAAAAGGGGTCCTTCCCTGTGGCCCCATCTCACACTAGCTGATGTCAATTTCACAGAAATAAAGACATTTTTGTACAATGTTAATTTGTTTGTAATTTAGAGTAGGTAGTAGTAATTTAATTTTTTTAGTCAATTAATATCAGATGGTCATGTTGTGAATCAATAATGCAGATATTCAAAACAAATTCAGTTACTTACCAAGCAGGTTTTGAAGAACGCAGAGGGGTCATCCCCCAAAACGACTGGCAGTCCCCGAAGACAAAGGCACCTGATGTCTGTTGGCTCAGTGGTCTGGAAGATAGTGGACATAACTAAGTACATTCATACTGTATATGGTTAAATAGCCAGAAAATCGATTTACACAATTTAATTACTTTAATACAAACTTCCTGGACAGAAAGTAGAGAGGAGTGGACAGAAGGACAGAAGAGGAGAGATAAAAACAATAGCAAAGTATAAAGAGTAGGAGAAAAGAGGAGGAAATGGAAACGGGAGAGCAGTGAAAAGTAATGAGATAAGAAGAAAGGGGGAAATAATAGAGAGGCAAGACAGGCAGTCAGCTTAGTAGACAAGTCAGCATACCTTTGTCTGACGTAAAAGGTCAGTTAAAAGCTGTCCACTGAGGCCCCTCTTCTTCCTGAACAGGTCCATCAAGTTTGGCGAGAAACGGTCAAGTGCCTCAAAGAAGTTTTCTTTGAGATTTTTCCCCACCACTCTGGTGAACTCGTAACACACCTGAAAACATAATGCATGGTCAAATGAAAGACATTTATGACCCTCAACACAACACAATTTGGGTCACACAGTGTTAACCACTTTTTGTTAATACCTAAAACAGGTATACAAACCTGGCTTTCGGAGAAAAGTGCTGGCCATCGCTGTACAACCTGGGTAATTGCAGGCTTGTCTGTCACAACTTCTTTTCTCCGCAGAGCAAAGGTCTTATCCATCTCTTTCTTAATAAGGGACCCATTTGGCTTTGCCTTCATCATCTCATTGACTAAAACCTGGCGAGCTGCTTCCAGGTTGTGGTCATCCAACCCCTCTGGATACTGAGGCAGGAAATTTATTTCTCCTTTCCTTGGCTTCTTGATGTCCTTGTTTGGAGGGTCGCCATTTGTTGAGTATCTTCCACGTTTACCACTGTTGACAGTGACGTCAAGTCGGCCCAGCTTGCACATTTTGGCTCTGTAATTTCCAACCTTGAATTTCAAACTGTTCTTCCATCCAACACAGCCAGAGGGGGACCCCGCTTCTTTAAGACATGGGTGCGTTTCTACTAAAGCTTGTGCAACAGCTGCTAAATCTTCCTTTTTTGGGTATGCATCAAATGCATAGATGACCTCAGCCAATTTCTCAAGGATATCATGCTTTAACTCTTTTGTCACTTTCAGATAGGTTCCATCCCTGAGATATAACAAGTTACCTTGACGGAGTCGGTACTCAACATCAACTGAAAATTTAGGAATTTCAAACACCTCTGGCCATGGCACACTTCTATCCAGAGAGGAGTTAGACAGGATCTCAGTGTCGGCCAGGCTGCTTGTGTCACTACACAATGAAGATTGTTCAACTGGTTGAATGACTGGTACCAATTCAATCATAGGGATGATTTTAATCGTTGGCTTATCTGGGAGCTCTGAGACATCTTCAAGGTTACACAGTTCATTGTTGAAGTCAGGGTCTTGGTACTGTAGGACGAAGTTGTAATTTGCTTGGAGAGTGCCTTTAAGCCAGCCAATCAAGTCTTCAAGTGTGTCCGGTCGTGTTGTCATTGTCAATTTTCTGATGTCTCCCTCTGAGACAATAACCCTCATGATGAATTTCTCTTGAAGAGCCATCTGGGGAGAAAGGATATGCACAAGAAATTAGCAAATAACATATCGTTTCAATGTTACCATAAGTTCTCCTTGGACCCTGTATGCTGATAACGGGAGGACATCATTCAGCTCCGATATCTTGACCACATGTGTGGAGGGGATATCACCACAGAGAAGTTGGTAAGATCTGAAATGCTCACAGTACCATGCGGTCATTTTGTGGCAGATGAACAGGATTTCTGTGTTAGCTGCAACAATCTTTTCAATCTGGGCAAATTCAGAGAGACCTGAGCAAGAGCCAAAAGAGAGAATCATCCCTGGATGATACATGATTCCATCTATGCAGACAGATGACACATCCAGAACAGAATCTACCTTTGCAATGTCTCGAGCAAATACCCTCTGAACATTCAAAGGGAAAGAGGCAAGAAAAACTGGGGTAACCCTTGCCATCTCCACTGATGGTTTGAAAAATGCGCAGCAGTCAAGATGGTAACTGACTGCTTTCTGGTGTTTTGTAGCGAGTGTCATTGCAACATTTTTGAAATTTTGAGAGTTCCGAATTGCTTTTTTAAAGAACTTATGTTTCCCCTCGAAGCGCATTGTCCAAACATCGCACAAGGGACCAAACTTCCTCACAAGGTAAGGATAGTGTTCCAGATAGTGATGCTTTGGCTTTAACCGAAAATCTGGAAAAGTTGACTGCAGAAGCTGTCTGTGTTCTGTTATTTTACATTCCATGAAATGCAGTGTCTCTTCAGTATGCCGTGGTGCCACAGCCAGCTCAATTATGTCTTTAAGAAGCATCAGAATTTCCCAAGTGTCATCACCCTCAGGAACACAGTGACCAATGAGAAATGGGAGGAGCCTTATGAGACACCAATTCTCATGGGCATTTCCACCAATGCTTCCTTTGGTGGAAAATCCTTTTCCGATGATCTGAGGGCGGTCTGTTTTGTCTGTGAATGTATAATTAAAGTGTCTGATGGTCTGATTTAGTGTATCTAACGTGAAATACCCCTTGCTTATCAGATTTTTAAGACACAGGGACAACTCAGTTGGCACAATGCCTTCAAAGAGATCGTGCAAGATGTCGGGAGGATACCCTGTGACCACATGAAAATGCTCAAGATTTTCAGTTAATGGACATGCGCTTTTCACACCATAAGTCTGAGTCAGTGCTGTGTCCTCTCTCACCTCCTGCACTTGCCTATCATGAGAGTCTTTGTCTCTGAGCTGAAAGAATCCAGAACATACCTCTTGCCGTTGTGCGTCTCTGCTGCTCACTAGACAGAATCTGCAGAACTTGTCCACCTTGAAGCTCTCCAGGAATCCTGCAAGAGAGTGAGCACCAAGATTATCAGCGGCAACATATAAGACTGTGCCCTTCACACTTGCACCTAGTGACTCTATGTAAACACCATTTTGCTCCAATATCTTTAGATCATAGATGAGAGGTTGCAGAACTTTTGCATAACCACACTCTTTAACTGTAGATGTATTGCATAGTAGAGCAAGCTGGATTGAGTTGAGGGTGGACCTGTATTTTGCAGGTATGTTTGCAATGACCCAATATACTGCACACATTTTATGTTTCAGTCTTGACGTTCCTAGAGGATTGGCTACTTCAAAGTCGTCAATGTAAAGGCCAAGAGCAATTGTGAACTCATCGCTTGCAAGAAGAGAATTTTCATTGAAGTACTGCCCATCTGCATAAGACGTGTATTCCTGCAGTACATGGACTTTTTCTGACATAGCTTTGTCTAACACGTCAGTTTTGTTAAGCAGCTTCTGAAGCATTGGAACAATCGGGACATATGCAAGCGGTTTTTTGCCTTTTTCCACAACATATTCAATGGGGTTTACCAGTGGGAACTCTTTGCGTACATAGGCTGCTCTCTGTTTAGCAGTTCCTAAGGGTCCATCTTTGGCACAAAATGACATCATGTTACACTCTGACACAGCACTGGTAATTTCACTCACAACTGTATCATCCACATTATCAAAGTATTTATTTAGTGTAGCTCTCACTTTGTTGTGCAGAAGTGGCTCTGACAGCTTATTGATTTGACAAAGCTGCTGTAATATTGCTTGCACAGAACTCTCTGGTATGTGCATAACTGTTTGCATCTTTAACAGAAGAGATGCTAAGTTGTGCTCTAGCTGCTTTCTTAAATCATTAATATCATTATCACTAGCTTCTTCACCAACTCCTTCCAACTCTGCCATGTCATCAGCATGTGATATTTGCTCTTGTGCACCATCCTGATCATGACCTTCATAATCACAACCAATGATTTCTGACTTGAAGCTCTTCCAGCTGTGGTCCTTGTGTGCTTTACTCTTGTGTGCTTTGAACGTGGAGTAGACACTGCTTTCAAAGTCACAGTCTTTATAAGGGCAACTGACTTTATGGTTGACTTTTAAGTGTGCATTATGCAGGTGACTAAAGTAGTCAGTTTCAGTACAAGACTCAGCAAACCCACATGACAGACAACAAAACTTTACTGGTACATCTACAGTTGGTTGCTGTTCTGAAGGTTTGGTGTGAAGGCGGGACAAGTGTACTCTTAGTGCATTGAGTGATTTAAATGTACACAGACATTCCTGGTGTAAACATGGAAATGGTTCTGTTCTTGCATAGCTCCCATGTTTTAGTCTATAGTGCTTAAAAAGCTGTACTCTCTTTTCACAGATGAAAGGGCAGTACTTACACTTCCACAACATGTCTTCTGGAGACCTGCAACACAATAAAAAGAAAAAAAAACATGAGCTATTGGGAAATAATGTTAGATTATCCTCTACAATCTATCTGTATCTTAATTCTGGATAGTGATAAAACTGTATAATGCTATTTGTTCACTTCTTACAGAGTAATGTTACTTTGTGGAAGTAAAGAGGGTCACATGCACATTGCAATATCACAGCCTGGTCACATGAATACAGTTAACATTTGACAGGTGATGTACCAACAATTAATGGCAGATATCTTGAGTGAAAAAATACACAAACAATATCCAGTTAGCGCAGCAAGAGTAAAAGGCTGAAAAATAGGAGCTTCAAATATCTTTTTATGCAACCTTTTCAACGGCCACAACACTGGAGGTTAGGTTTAGCAGAATATTCAAAATGTCGGTTTCGAGCGCGCGAGGGGCCTTCACTGTTCACTGAATAAGTGAGTGTTAACAATACGTAAAAGACGTTGTTATCACTGCTCACAACAGCTAATAAAGCTATGTGTGAGAAAAATGTCCGTTAAAATGCTTTATACGGCTAGCCAAATGTGTCTTAACATTACCATGTCAGTTTCGCTAATGAAAACGTTTTTTCCACTGCTCTAACAGTCATTGCTAGCTAGTGCTAACTTTAAATCAAAAGCCATCACAGAATAAAACTCGGTTGCTCACTTACCAGTAAAATGTCTGTCGGGCACAACAGCAGCGGACAGTTGAAAATACACGAAGGAAAAGTTCAAGTGACGTGCTGCAACATGCCTTCGGGCAGGTGACCTATGCTGCATTCAAGTGATGTCAGAATAATCGGGTAAATGATTTTCCGACTGACAAAAATCAAACAAACACTGATAGGCTACAGTAAATATCGACCCGTGTAGAGTAAAATAGATTAGCAAGTTATTTATTTTCATAAATCATGATATCAACGATATCAAGTCAATTGTTTTAGTGATTTTAGGTATTGTAGAGTCTACTAGTAGAATACAACAAGAAGTCTGGGATAAAATCACTGATATAAAGCTTAAAAAGTGTTAATGCATAGTTGATAACAACATGAAACATCACCAGAAACGGCTAACCATGTCTTTTAAATGTTTTGATTATTAAAATATAAAAAATTCTTCTTTGTAGCATCCACTAAGTTGAAAAATGACCTCGGGAACATCGAACCTTCCTACACTACTTGAATGCAGCGGGAATTTAAGCGGCATGGTCATGTCCAAAACTTATAAATTACATCCCATTTAACTTAAAGTTACTCATTCATGACATTACTTTCAAATCTAAGTATATTCTACTTCCAATTAGTAGACTGCGCTTAAATTTGATAGTTACACAATCAAACTTAAATTATCTATGTACGCTGTAATTGATTGTTTGAGTAGAAATGACATCCGGGCTAACAGTGTAACGAAACGTTACAGTTAGATGACACCTGATAGAGCTGATTCTCTCGACACCGGCAATACGAAATATGTAGTTTGGGCTGTTAAACGTGAAATCCATGACATGTTTGGTCGCTTTAGGAGCCTGGGGAGATGTTTCTGGTATGTAATTCAATCTACAGCATTTCTCTAAAATATGTATGATACATACTGTTGCACTATACGACAAACTTAAGCAGAAGGTTTGTTATCTTTATTGGTCAAATAATGTGTGAATACAGAGGAGAAGCGTGAACAGCAATTTCTTTTCTCTTTTTTTGTGTTTCCTCTTTGCACTAGGGACGAATGATTTCGGTAAACATGTCTAATTCTGATGTATCCTGCAGCTGGGATACAATTTGTGATATTTATATGTTTCACTCGGAGTTTTAAACCGAGATGTGACTGTGACACCATCAGTATGTGAACGACTACAACAACAACATAAAGTATAAATTGTTTCCAACACATTTTCACCATTGATTAAACTGTCAATGGTTCCCAGACTTTCAAATTGTGAAGTTCAAAAATGTATTTTGTCCACAAAAAAAATCAACTTACTGTCACAAAGCAGCAAAAAAAACACAAAGAAATAAACAGATAAACATACAGCAAACAGAATATAACATCATTTGAGAAGCTGACTTTTATTTTGTTAGAAAAAAAACACTGAAACAAAATTAGGGTAATTCATTAATTACCAAAAATAACCGGCAATTATAAGTTTAATTGCAGATTTTCAAATGGTGCTTTTAATTTGAAAACAAATAATTGCCTGTCCGTACTTTGCACTTTGTGCTCCAGTTATCAGATTAATTGTTACAATTATTATTATTATTATTTTAACTAAGATGGAGGGCGAAGGAGTTAAACCCAAGAGTGAACATAAAGGTCTGGCATGAATGCAGTCAGTCCTGCACAACTCTCACACAGTCCAATCCCTCACCCCCTCACCCCCTCACCCTCTCATCCAGCCTGTGGAAGCGCAGCAGCGTAAGAGCCTCATTTAGGGACACAGAAAGAAAGGCAGAAATTGCTTTTCTCAGGAAGATTAGTGGTTTTCATCCCTTTGGAGTAGGCCTGTGGCCTATGGATGGAGAGCGTAGTCAGCGGCGTATTCATTTTCTCTTGGATATTTTTCTTTACTGACTCGGAGTTGGGGGTGGGAGTGTTCTAGAGAAAGGCCCTGTGACCTCAGGGTGGGGGGGCTCTTAGACTCACGCTCCCATGATGACCATTATTAACGCCCCGATCCTTATCAAACACCTGACTCCTCTTCGTCCATCTACACTACAGTAAATGCTCCAAGGCCGTCTGGTAACAATTGCATCTCATCAATTTTTTTGTGGCAGTATTTTGCAGGGTGTGACTTAATGCTTATTTAATGCTTATTGGTGTTTTTCTTATTGGTGGTTTACATAGGAAGCAAGGGGTTTTCATAGGCACTGAGAACAGAGCTATGGACACAGTGATCAATCTGTTTCCCAAACCTCAAAACGTTTTGTCCTCAAACCAAAGACTTAGGTTTGCTGGACATATTCACATTTAAGAAGCTGAAAAATCAGAGAAATCTTTTTATTTGTAGTTAAAAATACAGTAAATCACATAAGTAATTGATGAATTAATGTGGCCTTAAAATATGATCATTTCTAAATCTTTTTTTTTTTTAAAAAGGTTTGGTTTAAAATGACTTGTTTTTTAAAGAAGCTGCATAAAATGCAGGATAATGTGCAGCAAGCCTGTTATTTAGAGAAAACCACAAAAAGGTGTATGAATCATAGAAGGGCAACCTTCTTAACACACAGTACATCAAGGCTGTGAATAATTATATGTAGGCAATGTGGCTTATAGGTCGAAGAACATCAATTCATGGCCGGGTTTGCAAGCTCTGACCAGAGAGTCTAAGAAGAATGAACATAACACAGGTGGAGATAACAGAGTGTGTCTGCTCCACTGGCCTCGTACAGTCAACATCAAAGAGGGATGAGGGAAAAATGATCTTTGGCAAACTTTCTCAGCACATAATAAGGGCTGTAGGAACAACAAGAAGGCACAAAGTGTCACTATACAGTGAAACCCTGCACATCTGAGCATTTTTCCCCCTGTGTGAAATTGGGGTGTTGGGGGGTTGGTGGGGGTGCATCAATCACAGGTATTTCTTTGAAACAGTGAGATGTTTTACAGTTGTAGAAGTGGGTACCTAATCTGAACACATGTTGCTCTGACATGGTGCGGCACAAGCCGAAACAGACTCATAAATCCTGGGGCCTGGGAGTCGGGTTGCAAGGGCCAAGCCTGTGGGAGCTTGTCCCATAGCTGTGAGACAGATGCAGGCAGTCGCACAAAATGTGGGTGCCCACTTAAACACCATTAACAAAGAGGCCATGAGAAAAGAAGCCTCACGCATCCATTACATCTTCACACTCACAGACACAGTCAAGTTCACCCCGGGCAGGGTTTGTCTCCATGAAACACAAGCAAAAGTGAGCTCTCGTGAAACAAGTTATGAGATTTCGTGGCCAGCTGGCACAGAGGATTAGGATGAACGGGATGTTCTCAAGATGTTTCTGCTTAAGTTACACCATTTTATTGTGCAGTTTTATTTCCATGC
Source organism: Solea senegalensis (assembly GCF_019176455.1). Taxonomy (NCBI): domain Eukaryota; kingdom Metazoa; phylum Chordata; class Actinopteri; order Pleuronectiformes; family Soleidae; genus Solea; species Solea senegalensis. The sequence continues at coordinate 24,908,349 of NC_058022.1, read as the reverse complement.
TTGGAAAAAAAACTGTAACGTAGTCTGCGTGGTTCGGAGTAGAGGTGGGAACCTTATGATTTAACAACGATTACCAAATATCTTTTTGAAAAAATGTGCATTTGACGACCCATAATCAGATAAGCACGACTATTTACTTCCATTTTATTGTATTAATGCAACTGGAACACTACATTTCTGAGAAAATCAGAAAAAAAGAAAGAGAAAAACAGAAATGGTGCTGCAATGACAGAAAAATCTGAATTTAAGCCACAGTTACCACTCATCCACGCATCTGTAGAGAAATGATGAGAACAATAATTGATTGAAATGGGTCTCCCTGTGATTATAGAGCAGTGCTATCCTGCTGAATTGAACTGAAGTAGGAAGAAAGTGAGAGCAGCTGCAGCAAGCAGCTTTTTTCACTCAGTAGAGTCCTCCAGCTGATTTCCATCGAAAGGCATTCATAAATTTCAAAAAAATACTCACAACCCTGCAAGTACTTTGTTAGTCCTCTAATTAACATGTATTTAACTCGGACTCTTTTCCATGACATCAGCACACTGAGGCAAATAGGTTGGTTCAATTCGGCAATTTCTGCCAAATTTCCAATTATGGATTTCTTCTACATCAATTCATAATCATTCATGAGATAGTGCTGATGCCTCTTAGGCCTTAGGTCAAAAAATATATGACAACGTGCAAATGAGGACAGACTCCTGGTGAGAAATTGCTGCTATCGGAGTGGAATGTGAGCTTGAAGTATGCATGTGTGGAATGCTACACTGATGCCGACGCTTATTTACTATGAATGGAACTGTGTTCATCCGTGTACGCACATCTCTGCAGACAAGGAACACGAGCTTTAGAATCATTTTAGTTTTTTTCTTTATCAACTCCTAGTTTGGAGTACTTTACAAGTCTAATTCAAATTTAACCAAGTTGAATAAACAAGCACAGAGTCCAAACTACTTGATTTATTCAAACTTGCCCCATTTTTATAAATGCACAAGCGTATTTTTCAAAGAACCAGTTCAAATAAAATAGAAGGAATAATCAAACTGAAAACAAAGGCAGGGCTTTAAAACTAACTAACGACACACCAATGTCCTACTTTTTCCCTTCGCCAGTGTGACAAAGTGAGCGTCGTGATGGCAGGCCACCAGTCCCTTCATCAAACAGTAAAACTCTTTGAATGCTGTGTTTCTGCAGTTGCCCCCTCATATGATGCCAGGTTGTCTTCTTATGGGCTCCCAGTGTCCACCAGCAGGCGTTAGTAATTTATAACAGTGGTACCTCAGAGGCCTGAACGAGGTCCTACAGCCTCATTATGAGGAGTTTTCGTCACACATTCACTAATGAAAACATGAGCTCTCATCTTTTAATTATGAATCTCACACATCCTACCCGCTCTGTGTGACCCCACAAGCACAAATAAACCCTGAAGGGTGAAGATGATTTTCTGTTTTGCAAGGTTATACAAATGTAACCCTCACAGCCTACATCACACACAATGGTCATAATGGGTGAATAATTCATCTCCTGGCTTTGCTGGTTTTGAAAAACTTGTGGCCTCTTTGTAGAGTTGCCACAGAGTAACGTCCTAGTTTCTCACCATGCATCCCTAAACAATTAATGCTCATGGCTCCTCTTGTGGCAGGCCACCAAAACCATCATTAAGCAAAATATACTGCCACAATGTCATAAGACATCTTATTAGCATTTCAAAGGTCCCTCCCTCCTCGCAGCCTTTATCTGAGGCCTCTGATACACCATGTCGTCCACTGCCATGCCAGCCTTTTTTAGTAATTCATGAAATTTACACTCGGGAGGTGAGAACAAGGTCTTTCGACCTCATTATAACATTTTTTCATCACCCATTCTCTGACATCTCTGAAAACATGTGACCCCCATCTCTGGGTTTAACTCTTTTCATGTGCCACCCAGCAACTTCTGTGAATAGCCGTAATGTTTCAGCTCACTGCACTGCAGGGTAAGTGATCCCAGACAGGAAGCGTCAGGACACGAGACTTCTTTTCAAGGAGTATAGCCAGTGTATCACCAAACTATTCACTAACTGCACTTATGTGTAATAATGACATGTGAGAAAACATCATAAGATTGTCGTACCTCTGGTCAGGGTGGTGGGCGAGGGCTTTTTGGGGAGTTCTGAGAAGCTGCTTCCATCCAAGCCTGAGCCCTTACACTCCTTCTTCTCAGTGGCTGTCGGAGCTGAAGTCTCCATGTCGCTCTTCAGTTTCCGTCACAACCTGAAAAGGTAAGAGATGCACTGAGAAATCATTTTATAAGTGCATTAACACAATATGAGCCATAATACAATACAATACGTAAACGCGAGTGGCCCTTAACGCAGAGGTTCTAACCCACAAACTCAGTGCTATTACCTCCACACGTCTGCGTGAATGCCTCGATAACTTTTGCAACACGCCACTTGTTTGACTTGTTAGGACCTGCGAGGCCATCCACTGCGAAGAACAAACAAGACCCATGGCATGGGGGGGGGGTAGCCATCGCTCATGGCCATAGCTTTATACCTGCTTTCAGACACTGGTGAGAAAATGTTTGTGTACTTTGATGGACGATGGCAATGCAGAGCAGCTGTATCCAACCCATGTAAGGTCAGCATGCAACATTATTGCACCTCAGCACCAGAATGCTTTGGGGCATCCACCTGTTTGCCGCTCTATCATGTGTTTATGGCTAGAAATTACCCTGAAAATCTATTGCACAAAAATGTTTAAGGATTACAGGAAACATAAAAGACATATATAAACATTTTCCAAGCTAACATCCAACATTCCAAGCCAAAAATGGCATTTAAGTATTTGCCAGGATTATTTGATAAATATTCTAATACCCCACCCAAAATACACACACACACACAAAGCAATAGAGAAATATTCTTTTTCCTCCACATGTTCAAGAAACCAGCCATTCAATAGCGTATGCAAAATTACAACAATACAAAGTAATGAGAGAGCATGAGAGCTCGTGAAAGTAATGCAGGGTTTACAGTGTGTTGAACCCAGAGGAGCAGCTAACAAGATGCATTCAGTAACCCTCTTAAATTTAATCAGGTCAACTAATTAAATGTGTCCTGCTGCTGCCACATTGTAGTAATACATGTCTCATAAATTAGGTAGCCACTGGGGTGATACTGATAAAACATTTTACATTTTTTTTAATCTTTAAAATATGTATACTAATAGTCAACTGACTTTTTCATAATCAAATCAAATAATGGAACATTCATACCCATTCCTAATGAGAACATGTAACTGCAGTTATGAATCCTGGCAATGATTCTGTCATGAAAAGATTTTCATGTAATTGTTCACCGATGTGGTCACCGCTATAGCCAAATGTGTGAAGTACTGTGTTTGGTTTCATGTGGCTATCCAACATGTTGTCCTTCATTGTAAGATGTGTGTCCTAGCTGCCATGCCTGCGACCCTTTGGAGGTGCCAGTCGCCTGTCACAGAGCCAGTGTAAGCCGATTAGAGGTGGGCGACTAACAGGTTTATGCTGCATCTGTTTCTTTTTTTTTTCTGGTGCCAAAAAGTCTTCGAGGTCCAGCCAGGGAGTTGTCTCATCTTGGAGGACTCAAAACGCCACCTTTGTGGGTCTTTATCATGTACAAGGTTTTTCAGAGAGCAGGCTCTTTCTGAAGGTGAACCCATTTTGGCTCAGATAAGACATCCCCATGAACATGCCCCTGCTCACAGCAACTGCCATTGCCTTTCAAGTAGCCTGCCCCTTAAAAATAACTGTGAATCCTCCCATTACCATCAGCGCCTGATTAAACATCTGGCATCACATTAATGGCTGTTTCCCTGCTTTTACAGCATACCAACCATTTGCTTTCTAGTTGCCTCAAAACCTTGTGCCAGCTCTTTGATGAAGCCAGAAATTCGGAATAAGCGTCAAGAAAGGTCATCAACTTAAAACAAAATGAAATAAGTCAGTTAAGAGGACATTTAATGGAAAAAAACAAGCAATTCAACTTTAAAGATCTGAGTCCATCTCTAAAAGTGGCCGCAATTTCACCCTGACCCATCCCCACCCCCACCCACCTCTTTCCATAATTATCAGGGGCTTTTACATTTGCCCCGTTTCACACTGCCTCCCAACAGACCAGACCTTGTTGCCCCCGATGACAGGGAAGCCCGTGTCTGACAGGCTGGTACAGGTGTCATGAGCCAAGTGGACAGATGGCAGGGGCCAAAGGCGAGCAAACAACAAGGGTCCACTTCTTTCCCCATCTTCTGGTTGGCTGGGTAGTCCATTGTGGCACGAAGAGGATAAGACACACTTCCTCCGAAAGCCCCCAACCCACCCTCTCCTTACCCCACTCCCCAATGCCATGTGACCACAGACTGGGGACTTCAGAGAGCAGGACAGGATTACTAACCTTTACAGAACACTCAGTCACCACAATCTCAAGAAATGAGGATTTCTTATAGTCCGCTTCAGACAAATAGATCTTCAATTTTATGCAGAGCAGTTTGAGATACCTTTCGAGTATTTTATGGGAGAACGTCCACATTAATTCCTCCACATACTTTCAAGAACTCCGTAGTGTCGCAGTGGAGGAATTCCCACCAAGGTGTTTGAGAGTGGATTAACGGTGTGCTGTGTTATTGTAAAACCGTGGACGACTGAGCAGAGCACTGTTGCACATTGTAAGACACCACTCCCTCCATGCTCCATCTTTAAAATCTTCTTCAGCGTAATATTGTGTTACAGCAGCTGGAAGGTGTTAATGACGTTCAATTTCAAAATATTATTTGACTTCACAGAGAGGGAGAGACAGTAAGTGTTAGGCCAGGAAAGACACCATATGGCAATGTATGTGTAAGACAGTAAGACAGACTGCATCTCAGTCTAATTTGAGATCGAGTGTAAGTCTGGAAAGGTTGTACTCACCTCCCACTTCCAAGAGGAAGCCTCTCTACACAATTGGATAGACCTAGTTCCAGATGATGTATGCAGAGCTATGGACACCGTGTCAACAAACGTGCTAAATCTCTGGGCTGTAATTTTCTCATGTCTGTAAACGGCTTTAAAAGTCTACGTCAATAAGTGATATAGCACATACCATTGAAAAACAGGCATACCAAGCATAAAAACAATCCCTCAGATTACTACTTTGAATGATTTATTTAGTTACTTCCATGCAAAGCTACTTTTTTCATGGGTGAGGCTATCCATAAGATTTACAGTGAGGCTGCTTTGTTCTGGTTCCTTCCTGCCACATAACCACGAAACTGGACGTCACTGAGAAACGTCTTCGCTTTTAGTAAATTATCTTACAAAACATTTGAGTGTGTGTGTGTGTGTGTGTGTGTGGGCGTGCTGTGTGTTTCCCACTGCTGGTTCAAGTGCTCTAGTACTTGAACACAGATGCCAAAAAAATACGTCTTGTTTTTAATAAACTCAAACAATTCTTCAGTGCTATTTTCAAACACAGTCTGCCCACAGTGGGAAGACTTTAAATACATTCTGGCTGAATGTGAAGTTACCATATATACTGATTCATAACCAAAAACAGGCAGTAGAAAACACTCTGTATCTATACTGTAGATACAGAGATTGTTCACCTCCGTTGTGTTCAACCAGTCCTGTCTCTGATGGACCGTCCAGACATGCCACTTAACCACATGAGGCACAGGAAACAGACTGAGGTAATGCGGAAAGTAACTGTTATGTTTTCTTTAGCCAAGGTCAGTCTTAAAATCATAAGAAGGTTGGATACCTCCATCTATTTCAAATGACTTGTTTCCGGAGTTTCTTTCAGGACAAATACATTTTAAGTATTTTTTTCCTTAATCAGATTTCCACTCATTTAAAGCGAGTTGTCTCTCGTCGGCCTTGTTCCTTTTCTTCCCTTTCAACTGCTCTTCCTCTCGCCGTTAATTCACTTTCCACCCCTCGGAGTCGCAGGACTTTTTTTTGTTATGAGACCTGCCGTGTGTTTTCCTTAGTGCCTCGTTCAGTTTCAAGTGTTCCTCTCCTCCACTACCGTTCAACAGCTCCCCTTTCACCAACACTGAAAGGAATGCAAACACACATCAAAAGAGGCCCTCTCATTTTGAAGATTTCCAGGCTTTGCTCTTCTTACTCTCTTCCTCCCTATCTTTCAGTCGATGCATTCCCTATGCTGGTAGGATCTTTATCCTGGCAGCGTCAAACACACACACACACACACACACACACACACACACAAATGGGTGCACACGTGCAATGGGACACCCACCAACTGCTGTCCCACACTCTGCTCACTTGGCAAACACAAGAGAGATGGATCGGTGAGGTCTTGATGCCCTCATGCCACCTGCAGACCGTTCTCCTCACATTACTGGTGGTGACATACATGCAGGTTCACATAACAACCAGCAAAAGCCAAAATATGGTTTAGTTTTACATACTTTTGTGTCTTCATCACGGGCATGTTAGTGACATGTCATTTTTGGGAACTGGAGAGGATCAGCTTCTGCATTTGAGACAGGACGTTTAAAAAGAAAGTTTCATGTACTCATACTTGTATTTCCCACAGTGGGACTACTAAGGGATGAGGTTCTTATTTTACCTAACTCTGAAACATTCCAAAAATTACATTCCATACATACATATATATATATATATGTATATATACATGTATACAGTGTATAATATTTGTTAAGATTTTAACAAAGGTGGTTGTTAATGATTGGCTAAATGTAACGATTGGCTAAATGAGACTACGGCGGTTGTAAGGGACACACAACATCATCACACTGAACTACTGAGCTACTACTACACTGAAAACGGATCTACTCTGTACTCGTCCCTACAGTCCTGTTCTATTTATACTTGCATGCTTCTTCCAGACAATAACTTTGTGAGAGGAAAACGTCTTAGTGTGGTGAAGCTGGAGTCAGCTGTGTAGTGATTTATTTCAATGTGAGATTTTGACTGAGGTCAGACTCTGCTGCTTGTATTGGCTTTAAAAATCATAAAATATATGTTATTTTGCAACATTCTATGTTAAAGTCATAGATCATATATAAGAGATATACTCTTAAATGGCTGCATGTTCTTAAATGACCATGGGCCTAATCATGGAGTAAACTGGAAGCTTTAAAACAGCGGTAGATGTTGTCACAATGGGTCCCCACTTGGTTATTACAATATGAGTAAGCTTGATGACATTTTATTTATCGCAAGTGATTGAGGTATTGTAGCTGCAGAAAAATCAAACCTCTGTTGTATGTAACTCTTTGGAAGTAAAGTCACACATGAGTCATGAGGCTGGAGAATGCAACACTCGACTGACAACGACTGACTAGTGTCTACTGACCCCTTCATGAAGCTGACCTAAATTCTTTGACACATGCACAGTCTCTGCTCTTAAACCATCCTCCAGTTGCACTCACATGCTTAACGTGATACACAAGGCGGAAGAATGCTAGAGCCGTCAGATCTAATTTACAGGTGGACAGGTGTAAAAGTCAGGGATGGTAGTGGTGGTGTTGGATTACACACAGGCGGTCTGTGACAGCTTCATGGGAAACCTCTAATTTTACTGACCCAACTTTCTCTCCATGCGAGGTCTCTCTTAGCTGACCAAATAGTTTTACTTTTTGATTTCCTCGTTTCTGGGCCAGAATGAAAGAAAATAAATACTTCAGGCCTCTTTGGTCACGGTGAGGCGAACGAAAACTCAAGCAGCTAGGGGTAAGAACACACTCGGTCTGCGCTCAAAAGTGGCGTGCCTAGAAGTTGGGCATGTCTTCCAACTGGAAAGTTGAGTTTCAATCTCCAGCTACTCTAGTCTAAATGCTGATGGGTCTCTGGGAAGTACACTTTATCCCAAATAAATATGTCTGGTAGATGGGTGATAGAAAAAGAGTGTGGCATGTGGATGTGCTGTATGACTCTGTGTGTGAATGGCAGAACAGAGTGGTCATCAAGACATGTACTAGAAACTGTAAATACAGACAAGATAAAAAAAAAAATCAATCTCTATAGTCATTACACCAAAACTGACTTATTATCAGTTATCCTTCTTTTAATTACAACACTTTACAATCTGAATAGCAAAATTTGAAAGATACTATCGCAAACACAATAAATATCAGACAAGGAATGTTTTTTGTTGACAGATGAAACAGTGCCATACTGACAGAGACCTCTGGCAGAAGACAAGTTTCAACGAGGACAGAACACATTCTCTGTGGGTGAATCACTTGTCTTTGGAGAAACATGTCCCGATTAGGATTTAAAGCTCAGGTGTGAAAGGTCGTGTAACAGACCGTGAGATCTCTGACAGCTGCAGATCAGCCATTAGTCTGATTCACAGGCAGAAGTGACCTCAGTACAGGCTGTCGGATTACAGGTCAGACAAACAGATAGGTGACTGGTGTAGCGGTTTGCTTGTATGATTGGCATCTACTTGATCAGTATCTACCTGACCAAAGTACAATGCAAATTGCAGGGCCTGAGCTGTTTCCACAAGCTTCCATTTTATGGGCTGTGTTTCCATCGTGGTACAGTTGGGTACGGGTTTGAAATGAATTGTTATAGTAACGATGCTATTAAACGTGACAACAAACAACATAGCAGGTTGTCTCAACAAGACGTCAAGCTTTGTATGAGCACAGACTGTAGGCGTTTGCCTTGCCTTCCAAGGGTTATTTACACTCATCGTAAGGGAGTGACGTTTTTCTCTTGCCCAATCAGCTGACTGTCGAACATACCATTTTACTCCAAAGAATGGACTGGTCGGAGCTGGTTATTTTGAACTATTCGTACTGGAAAAAAAAAAAAAGTTCCGTACTAAAACTGAACCGTTCCACGTGGTGGAAACACAGCTCCTGTTTGCTTTGAAGCTCTGCGCACAATCACACAGGCCTGCTCACAGCTGTGGGACCTGTCCAATTGTTCGTCCACACGGTCAAGCAGTCTTCCCTACCTGAAACATGATTCAATCATCTACATACATTTCGTCTATTCAGAAACAAAAACACTGGTTCATGGCTAGGGCTCAGTCCCAATCTTGGCACTTTTTGGCACTCCCATTCAATCAATCTCTGCCACATTTTCATTACCTGATGGGTAGCATGAACTTCAGCAGGTCCGGTTTCATGTTGCACAGAGGTCTTTGTACTGCTCTGCTACCAAAACAATGTACCATTGGGTACCGGTACCAAACAGTACACAACCCTCGTCATGGTAGATAAATATTAAGACACCTGATATGACTGTTGTGTTTTATTTGATGATACATCAGAGATAATGATTATCCTGTACATTGTGTTTTAATTAAGAAAACAACTTTCCCCCACGATATTTCAAACTTTTACATCCTGTAGGCAGCACATGAGGTCTCAAAACTCAAACCCAAACCATCCTGTGGAAAGCAGAATATAGGGAGTAATGAGCGGCTAACAAGTGATGTAATATAAAAGGCATCTAAAACAGCAGACAAAGGCCTTATGGATGAGTTCTTACCCCACCCCTAAATCTGACCTTTCCTGCTAGTGAATGCAATATCCTGTGGTTGAGCTTCTCATCTCCCTCAACCAACAGAAACCAGATGTGGAGCTCAAAGCCTACACATAGTCCTGAAGCAGAGTTATTCCCTCTGTCCATGAGCAGACCCGGACTCTGAGGCACAGAATCAATGTATAAATTGAAGAGTTCATGATTGGCATTGGGAAAAAAAAAAACAGGGGGACCAGAGATACTCAGGAATTTGGGTGTGTTGTTCTTATAGCAGCTGTCTCTGATGAGTGAAATGGGCGGAGTTACCCTTTAGTATGAAAACACATACTTTTGGATGTACAACAGGAAGGCCTAAAGGTTATCACAGGACCAATTGAAGGGCAAAGTGCTGAAACTGATGATTAATCAGTTAAGCTGCATTTCCACTGCAGGAAACTCGCAGTAACTATGTGCAATTTCACTGTTCGGACTGATCATTAATTCAACCTAAATAAAAAATGTGTACACCACAAAAAAATATTTTTTGGTGAGCATTACTTAAAAAAATCAAGGAACATTTGGAGAAAGGGTTAGCAGAAAATGGTGTAAAGCCACATACGACTAAGGTTTTAGCTCCAGAAATGATCTGTGTCCATACTACAGCTGAAAACGTATATGCATTCATGTCCTGGTGCAAACAGGAATCATATCCTGTTTGGTTTCAATTATTATTCAACCACAGAATTAACAGCGCTATTACCATTAGAGTGTCCAGAGAGCACTCGGTACAGTATGATGAAATTAACAGCCCCTGACTACTAGAGAAAGCTCTGACAGCTTTTAACTTAATTATGCCTCATTTAAAAAAAACTAAACAAAAAACAATACGTTAAAACTAAAGGTGTAGATGACAAAGGAAATTTTCATTCACAGCCATTTCATGGTCAATATCCACATACAGCAACTCAATGATTTACTTTGTAAAGTTTGAATCTCTGCACTGTTGCAGCGGCGCATAACTTGCATGTCAGCTGTCATTAGGCTGTTGTAGAAATCTTAAAAAAAGAAAAAGAAACATCTTCTAGGTTGCAAACAGACACCATTTGAACACTATTGCAATTGTTTTACATGACAAACAATTACAATTAGGTGGAATCACTACCTGTGTGATGTTTGTCATTTCAGACCTGTCACAGCCAAATGAAGCTGAGCATGTGAGGGAAGTGTGTGTGTGTGTGTGTGTGTGTTACAGTCACAGCTGTCACCTGTGCCACATTACATACTGCTGAGTCAGAAGGTTTCCTCTCTGAAAGCATTTGGCTGCGGTCATTCATCCTTCAAATGTGTTGTTAACACTCACTCGAAACTGCTTCAGCTGTCAATAACTCCGGCAACTACTTGTGTTTCACTGAGGTTCATTGTTGACGTGAATTCACTCCAGTGAAAGTGTTTATGGTGACTGATGGTCTATCTGTTTTGTGCATCGCTCGCTCACACAGCAAACTGCTGCTATGCCCAAATCGTGTGGCTTTTGAGGAAGAATTTCAAGGGGTGTCAGTGCGTGTGTGTGTGTATTGTAATTGTAACTACCACAAGGACATTACTGTGTTATCACTAATTGTAATGCACTTTCTTACTCTTCCTCATGTTTTACTATAAACGGAGGGAAATGACTTGTAGAAAAACTGTGACATAAGCCTGTTCAGACAAGTCAACGACTGTGAGTCAATGAGGGTTGGGAAGTCAACTTTCTGCTGCCTCAAAGCCACTCGCTGAGCAATTATAAATATCACCATACAGGTCTCATTTATGACCTGTCATTTTTTCAACGCCTGAAAACGTACATATAGGTCGTTTTCTGAAAACGTGACTGTGGGTCGCTTTTTTCAAACCCCTGAATGCGACGTAAAGGTAGTATTTTCCAACTCGAATATGCACAGATGTTACTGAGGGTAGGGTTAGGGCAAAAAAGACAGGTAGTAAAAATTAAAAAATATTAAAAAGGTGGTATAGTTAGGGACCGAACCAGCGCTCTCTCTACTGAGCCGACTGCCGGTGCCAACAACGGCGAAGCCACTAGATACAGCGTCTAAGATGGAAGTGGTTGCTGTTATGTATACAACCGCTAGGGGCGCATGTTTTGCAAATGTAAATATAGGTCGTAATTCCTGCATACGACCTATATGTACGTTTTATTGGAGGACAGTCTCGTATGGTAACAAGGAACCTGACTTGTACGTGTAAAGGGGTGTACACCAGTTCACATCGGAGTCTACACAGCTTTGTCCTCCAACAGGTTTCTAATTTCGCTACAAATATGACCAAACTTGACAGTGCAGAGTTCACACTGAGAGCAGCCTGGTGTTGCATGTGAAACAACTGCAAGCAAAGACGGCCTCTCACGTAACCGGCGCGGTTTTTCATCCCACTTTCTCTCTAATGAGCTGATTACAAAACATGAGCAAACCTCACGTTGGACTGGAGCCAGAGTGAGAGACACAGAACGAGAGAGAGAGAGAGAAGATGATGGCAGCTAAAGGAACACAAAGAGGGCGGAGGGAGAGGTTACAGAGCTGGTGGCTAAAGACAACCACATGTCTTTATATCCAAGCTCAACTCTTACTCTCTGTGTCTGTTGTCTCTGTCTTCTATCTGAGCGGAGACTGTGGTCTGGCACTGAGTCAGCACCATTTGGTATCTAATATCTCCCATCATATGGAAATGCAAAAAAAAGGGAGCCCGACCACTATACCCTCGAGGCTGCGTTGACTCTGTAGCTATGGGAGGGCCTAGTGTAAATCATAACTTACAAACTCTTTGCCCTCTCCCCTGCCAACATAAAACCAGGAGTTTGCAGCACAACACATCCCACTGCTCCTCCTCCTTTCTTTCTCTGCACGCCGGGTCTATTTTGTTGTCAGTGGCCCCCAATCTCTGCCTCTGCATCAGATTAAGGCCTCGGGGCAAACATCACAGACAATACGCCATTGTCTGCGCGTCTGTGTCAGTCTAACTCAGTGGCTCCCAGTCACACAGAAACGCCTGTTGGCTGTTTGAAGAGGAAGTGATAATGATACAGTGGAGGGGAATCATGATCTTTTCCCCTCCTACATTTTAATACCAGCAACATCTTATCATCTTTTTACATCCACCAGCAAGAAGTGAATTAAACCACAGGAGGGCGTGAGGGAAGCAAACAGGAGCCAGCTCATACTACACATCACACTGGTCTCTCTCTCTCTACATTTGGCAATTATTTTAAATAACAACAGTGTCCTTCCTTATTGCAATCAACTGCAATTATGTCAAGATTGCATCTTCTAGCCAAATAATGTTTAGTCCTGACAGTATTTGTCACCTGAGTTTCAGTCACACAGTTCAACAAACAGAGGGAAAGAATGTTTTAAATTGCCCAATGCCAATTATTATTGCAGCATTGGCTGGTTTTACTCTCAGAAACTTGATAAATGTGGCTAAATCCAATAATGCGTTTATCTTTAAATGCCAAATACCTGTTTTTGCAGACATACAATGCAGCAAAGAGAGATAGAGCACACGTGTTATTTGGTTGTGCCAAATGTTTATTTAAGTCATTTTGTGGATCACTTCTTATCAAACAAATGCCACAGTTTATCAGATGGGAGGGAAAAAGTTAAATCGGCCCAAAACAATTGTTATTATTTATTGGCTGTGCTGATATTAAAAGATCGACATCAGCCACATAAATGCAATCTACCTCTAGACTAAGGGCCCATATACACAAGAATTGGATGAGTGTGCCATCTCCTGCCTGCTCCACCCAGGCATCACTCCCTCACCTGGACATTGTCCTGCTGTCGTGAACATGTCTGACTCTGACAACCACCTACTGTGTTCATTATACATGGATGGCAAACCCCAGAGAACGTCCAGACTTGATGTTTGAATGTGCAATGCATTGACAAGCTTCTCTAATCTCATCTTTTAGGAGTTTGCATGTAGAGATTTGATGTGATGGCTCTTTGCTTTATATTCCTTCAGCAGCGGTGCAACACTAATGCCGGATTATTGAAAGACATTGATAAAATTTCACACTAATATCATTAATATCAATGTGTCATTAATGATTATCACTCATCACTTGCACAGGTGAGCACCTAAACCTGCAAATTAAGATACAAAAGACAGAAAAAAATAACCATCTCCGATGTTTCATCTAAAACTGTATGACGTGAGTAGGTTAAACGAGACCAAACTGGGTGTCGACGCAGTTGCAACAAAAAAAGCAGTCACTTTCCATTGTCCCGAGAGTTTATCTTGTGTTGAGGTAATGAAATCAGTCTCACCATCCCCCCTTCCCACAAGTAAGTGACCTCCTGTGACCTGGCAGGCCCCCAAGACCAGGTCTACAACCACCATTGTTCTCTTGTAGGCTGATAGACAATGATGATGTTCCTGCTGAGATGCTTTTGGGAAACTCGGTTTCCTATGACTCAGTTAAGGAGTGTGAGAAGAGCTCGGCGAGGGAATGAATGATGGGAAGATCTTTCCACTGTGCTAGTGATGACACACCATACACTGTGCACATGACTTTGAGGAGATAACATCTGCGGAATTACAACAAAGATCCACAGGAAGAAGGTTGTTAAGATTAAACATGGAAATTATAGTTTTTTAACAGAGTTAACAGTTTCTATCCTGCTTTAGATGAACGTGTGTTCGTATGGTGGCAGCCACATTACAAACACTGTGTCTTTCTTTCACACTTGTTTCACAATAAATCAGTCGTACACATAGTACTGTTTAATAGTGATATTTATCCACCGGTAATGCTATCAACGGCGAGCCAGGGATTTGTTTGCCTTTTCAACTGGGACGCAGAATAAATCAGTCGGTGACGTCACTCCCAGTTCCGACCTGCGATGTAAATGGAACACAGTAGAAGTGCTCCCAGACTGATGAGGTCAATCAGCCAGTAATGATCTTGACGCTTATTTCACCGTACAGGCTCGTTCAAGGCACCTCAACCTCCCCTCTGTTTTCCAGCCGCATGTGTGTGTTTTTGGAGGTTGCGCGACGTGGAGGACGTTGAGACAATCCGCCCTGACCTAAGTTTTTGTGCTGCTGGGGTTCGAGTGTCCACTCGTAGCTGCTCTGGTGTAAAGATAAGAGAAGCGCGGTGTGTGAAGGCGAAACAAGGCCCCCGAACTTCACCCATGCGTACTTGTCCGAGGTGACGCGAGACTATTTAACCTCACGCACTTGAGAGAATGGAGAATGAACGGGACCGAGTGAAACAACAGGCAGCAAATGTCCTCTGGTGTCCTCGTCCAATGAAGGGCTCTACAGACGAATGAAAGCAACCACCGCTCTCTCACTCTCTCGTTCTTCCACTTCTCCAGCCCCCTTAAGTGTGCACTGTAAGTGATAATGGTGGCAGCACTCAGCACGTGGCTGAGGACCCACACGCCTGACAGGAAGAGTTCCACCTGAATCACTGAGGCTTGAAATCACTTTTGGTCATTTATATATTTCTATCTATTCTATATTTTCGATTGCAAAACGCAAACATCTGCTTTTAAGTGATTGTAATTTGGATACATCTGAGTAAACAACTGTGGTCAGAGGTGACAGAAGGATAATCAACATTTATGATCGATTTGTCAGCCTCAGAATTATGAATAGTCAATAGACAATTGTGTAAATATATTGCAATTACTTAGTAGGAGACTCTTAGTTTTACTATGACTCGGAGTCATGACACACATCCTCTGTGATCTCTATGAGCGATACATTAAAGATCTGCATGCATTTGGGTTTTTCTTACAAATGACGCCTGTCAAGTTTGAGAGTTTGATATTTGCAGATATTGATGCTAAAAAATTTGTTTACAAAATTTAAAAAATAAATAAAAATTAACAGACTGGTATTTACTGGTCCACCGTTTCATTTCAACCTATGGAAATTTGTAATATTTGATATTTTTGTATTTGTTTTAATACTATAAATATCATTCAAATATGGATTAGGGGTGGGGGATATGGCTATAAATTTCTCTTCCTTCATAAAAAACAACTACAAATAACAAGGGCTGCAACTATTATTCGATTAAAATATTATTAAATTACTAATTAACTAACTAATGGATTCATTGATAATTGATTTGAGTGTTTTCTTTCAAAAGCTAAAACAAGCATTCTGATTTTTCCACTTATGAAATGTGAATATTTTCTAGTTCCTTTGCTCCATATAACAAATAAGTCATTACAACTGAATAATTGTGGTTTGTGGACAAAGCTCTGATCATTTTTTTACACACCAAACAAAGTACATGATTAATGGAGAAAAAAAGCGACAGATTAAGTGTTTATGAAAATAATGCAAATAATGAAGAAATAGTCAAAACAAATTTAGCTTATTTTTTTAATTCTGTTTTCTATATACACTATATTTACAGAGGCCTCCTCCTGTCTAATTAATATTTACTAGATGTTTAAGATCCAGACATGTGATGACAAACATCCTTCATCTGGTCAATGGTTTTGGCAGCATAATAAAAAAGTTAGTTACTGTATCAGCATAGTTCTGCATCAGTACTGACAATTTGCATCAAGAACACATGGATTTATTGTAAACTTTTAAACTACAGTATGATGAGCAGCAGGTCAGAGGTTTACTGAGCAGTAGCCACTAAAATCCACTGCAAAACATTTGATTTAGCTGAATCACTGAGGCCCCGCGCCTCCGTCCACCACGCCACGCTGAACACATCACCATCCTGAGCTGACAGGCTGCTGAATGGCTCCACTGCTGCAGTACAGCGTCTCAGTGCAATGAGGGGTTGAGCTGGTCTTACAGGCATTTTTCTCTTCTTCTCTAACCTTTGAGTTTACTCAGCAGGAGTGGGTGGTTGTGGTGGTGGTGGTGGGTAAGAGAAAGAGGGGTGGCTGAGTGGTGGGGTGCTCCTCCCCCCTCCTTAGAGTCACTCAGACTTCACCCCTCTCCTCCGACCCTCCTCTCTGTCCCTGTACGCTAGACTTCATCGGTATTCCTCCCTAAAAGGAGGAAAAAAAACAAAAAAACACCTACTCCTCCTCTTCTTAAACCCCTCTAACACACACATGCAAACCAGTCACTCCCTTTCCAGTATATGATTCATTACATTTTCTGCAGATTTCCAGCAAAGAGACTTCACAAGATCAATACAACTGGGGGTGTGCATGTGCAAAGAGGTGATACATAGAAGAGCATGCAGGGGCCGGGGCTGCAAGATGAAAGTGACATGGTCACTATGGCTCTCAGCAGAGCCCCTGAACTGAGGCTGAATGAGCTGAATAGGCACATCCATTCTTTAGTCCTTTCAGCCGCCGTAGGCTCCAACTGTTGGAACTGTTCATTCCTCACAATGGCCAAACGCACTAAAACTTTTTCTCCGTCTTTTTTTCTCATGCAAATCACCTCAGCGCTGCCTGGGTTTGTCATCATGTTAAGTGGAGAACGTGCATGTATCCTGACACTACACGCAAATGAGAACTGTTGCGTCACATACAACGTTACACGTTCATTCTTTTATTGAACCTCCAATAAATGACTCTAAAATCTGCTCCTTTTCATCTTAAACACCACCAGGTCATCAGACTAATTTACTTTCTTACACACAAATAAACCCACTTTTTTATATATATATATATATATATATATATATATATATATATACATATATATATATATATATATATATATATATTTATTTATTTTTTATTTTACTAATAAAAATGGCAAAAAACAAGTAAGACACACGTGGGGCTTGTCCTGCGTCCACACATGAGTTTGGAGATCATTAGCAGCACTTGTTAGATGAGGCTAAAAGCCAACAGCAAATATATCTGGTTAAGAGGCTCACAAAGGCGTCAAGTGTTTGTTGACCGCTCAGCCTGAAGAGCAAATAGTAAACTTTGAATCTTTCATCAATATGTACACATTTCCATAGCAGCAGCAGCAGCAGCAGGGATGAGTCTGTGTTGCGTCTCTAGTTTCTACCACAAGTTCCTTTTTCTGCTTTGTAGAATTAAAAGATTAACAATTTCAAGTGCTTGGAAAGTGTGAGTGAGAGTGACCAGCATAAGTGCAGGAGTGAGCTGAGACTATCAATCAACAACGAAATGCATTGCTAATTATTTTGACAATAGATTAACCGGCTCAAGAGTATTTTTAAGAAGAATTAAGAACAATTCTTAAATGTGAATATCTTTGATGTGTGGACAAGAAAAATGACATTTGATCATGATTCATGACACTGTCATTTTGAGGTTTAAGCAACATTGAATTTGATTGAATTTTGTTTTTCTTAAAGTTTAATTACTAAATAGCTGATAAATGACCGGAGACAATAACTGACAGGGTGATTCAACATCAAGAAAAGTGTTTTTCTTGATGTTAACTTGACTTCAACACACAATTATATTTGTGATGAAAATGGACAAAAGTAAGTCAAATTTGCAAAGTTACTTTAACTGGTATTACGTTTGGGGTACTGCAGTAGCTTCATATTCTGCAGACAACCTGTGAGTGTGGCACATACTGTTTGTTTGTTCGAATATGCATATTTTGCATGATAAGTTAACTTTACAGTTACTTGCATCCTCGAGTCTCAGCATGATAATCCAGCAGCTTGAAATGCTGCAGACTTTGAGAGGAAAACACAAGTTTGTGTTCAACTATTTCAAGATTTTACAAGAGGAAGGGTGGGGGGTTGGCGCCGAGTCTTCTGATCAAATCTCTTCCCATATGGATCAAGTTGCAGGACGAGGAATTTTTTGGATTCCTGTGTCAGATAAGTTCAAAGTGCAAATAAGATGTGAAGCTGCTCCTGAAGCTGCCTCATCATCTGCCGCGCAGCGCCGCAGAGGACAAAACTCACACAACACCACAAACTTTTTTTTTTTACATAACATAAACAAGTCAACGCCAAACTCTGCAGACAGGACAGCATCCCCACTCACACACTCCTCACACACTGTCCTTTCCCTCCCTCCTTCCTTCCTTACCTTCACCGCTCTCTCCTTACGCGTCGAAGCCGGAGTTCTCCTCGTCTTGTCTTCTTCTTCTTTTTGTCCGAGTAAACGTTCGCGTGCAGTCGGGTTTCCCGTAAACTACGAGTGCGCTGACGCCAACGTTGGCCACGAAGCGCGCAAACAACACGCGTCCGAGCAAAACTCCATTAAAAAAACAATAACAAGCGACTTTAGGAAAAGTTGGGAATCGCGCAAACTTGGCATAGCATGACCGCCCCCCTGTCCTGTTAACTTTTTCTTTTCTTACAATCCATCTTCTCTTCTCCTCTCCTTCTCCAGAGACGTGCGCTCTTTCTCCCCGTGCGTCCTGTGTGCGCTCCTTCAGCAGACGAATATGATACGTACAAAACGATGTAAAAAGAAAAGTTAGAACAGGACTTAGCGCAGTTTGGCTTCACTCCCACAGTTGTTGCAGAGACATGCGGTGCTGTTGAGATCCTCAAGCTGCCGATCTGTTTTCAAACCCCTCCTCACCCTCCTCTTTCTCTCTCTCTCTCTCTCTCCACCATCTCCTCCTCCCTCTCCCCTCGCTCCCTGGTGAGTTGGGCCATTTGCTGCACCAGATGGGCCAGGCTAACTCAATCAAGCAGTTGTAGTATTATACTACAGAGGAAAGTTAGATAAAGTTTCATTTATTGTTCGGTTTTTTCTTTATAGTTGTGACTATTGTCATTGTTGAAAAATGAAAATGGTTGACAAACTTTAAAGAATGACTTCAACTGGTAGCACTTACATGAATGTTTATTCAAACTCAAGTAAGCAAGTTTTCTTCATATAACTTGGCAAATTAGTTTGGATTAACCTAAATCATTAAGGTGTGACCAAGTGAAGTCATTTTGGGTTTTTTTCAGTTTGTCAACCATTTTCTGAACGCAAAGCACAAAACACACAAACGCAAATGAAAAAAACACTAACACAAATCACAAAAGTAAATCAAAAAAAACACAAATGTAAATTAAAAACAAACCCAAATGAAAAAACACAATCGCAAAACACAAACGTAAATGAAAAAATACAAATGCAAATCAAAAAACACAAACGTAAATCAAAAAACACAAACATAAATCAAAAAACACAAATGTAAATCAAAAAACAAATGAAAAAACACAAACACAAATCACAAAAGTAAATAAAAAAACACAAATGCAAATCACAAAACACAAAAGTAAATCAAATACACACAAAAACAAATGAAAGAACACAAACGCAAATAACAAAACACAAAGTGATGAGTATTGTGTTTTTTGATTTGCATTTGTGTTTTGAGGGGTTTCAGGGCCACCGTACCAAGCCCCTTTCTTCAGACCTCCAAAGCTACGTCTCTGCGAACTTTTTCGGATACTTGTTCAAATGACAACGTGATGCTGAAAAACAGATGGCAGTTTGATTGATGCATCACAATCCAATTCATTCATTTGGGCCGTTCATTATGATTGGAGGGTGTTTTTACAGGCCTGTCCGCTCCACAAGGGAATTTTTGGATTTTTGTGACAATGCATTAATTCGATTGTTACAATCGGGGTGTGAAGAGGATTTTAAGCAATACAGTAAAAAAATGCTCCAGAAAATAATCTCTCACCCCACCTTAAAGTTTATTCAAAGCAAATTTACCAAGTGACAGTAAGACAACTTCCTTAGTTTAGCTTGAATCAACTTAATTAAACAGGTTGTTTTTTAAGTGCAGGAAGAATCAACACTTTTGTTGTTACCGTTGGAAAAACAGCATTTCATTGTATGTTTCAATTCATGTGTTATGGCGATTGTCGACAAAAAAAAAGAAAAACTCACATGAACACCGCAGATAAAGGTCTGGTGTATTACATTTACACTGAGAGGAGAACTTCATTCATTTAGTTATCAGTTGAAGTTCTTTTTTTGTCGTGGAAAACCAACCTAAACCCTGCTGTGCCGATAGTGGAAAAGGGCCATAAGTTTGTCAACCATTTTCTTTTTTTCAGTGTTTTTCAGGCAAGTTTTTCACAGCAGATATTATTATGAAATATGATGAAGTTTTTACCAGTAACATTTATTTAAGTTACACTCCAGTTTTAAGAGTGCCGTGTGCTACACTAAATACTTGACACTTAAATTAGTATCTGGGTTTTTTTTCCCCTGTATTTTCTGGATGTGTTTCAATAAAGTGTTTGAGAAATACTGTATGATAATTACAGTACAGTGCACATGGTTGGTGTAGTGGTTAGCACTCTTGCCTTTGCAGCATGAGGACCCAGGTTTGAACCCCGGTTGGATCAAGGGTCTTTCTGCATGGAGTTAGGTAGACTGGACACTCTAAATTGACCATAGGTGTGAGAATGAACGGTTGAACGGTTGGTTCTTTGTCTATATGGACTGGCGAACTGTGCCGGGTGTACCCAGCCTATTGCCCTATGTCAGCTGAGATTGGCACAGCACCCCCCGTGACCCTCCTGTGGAGGATAAAAATGGATGGATGGATAATTATAGCAGGTTTTCTCCGGATTCTTCACTTTCCTCCCACATTAGGCAAACTGGACACTCTAAAATGAACTCTGGGAGGAGGTACAGGGCTCCTTCATGTAATCATATCTGACTCAAACACTCGATCATCCCAATCAAAGCGATTCTGGGGGGGGTATGTATGGTTGTATGGACGTACGTACACATGGGTTGTGTGTGTACAGCGAGAAGACCCGGGTTCGAGCCCCGGTTGGAACAAGGGCCTTTCTGCATGGAGTTTGCATGTTCTCCCCGTGTGTGCGTGGGTTCTCTCCGGGTTCTCCGGCTTCCTCCCACAGTCCAAAAACATGCAATGTGGGGATTAGGTAAATTGGACACTCTAAATTGACCATAGGAGTGAGTGTGAGAGTGACTGGTTGTTTGTCTCTATCTGTGTGTGGCCCTGCGATGGACTGGCGAACTGTCCAGGGTGTACCCCGCCTATCGCCCGATGTAGCTGAGATTGGCACGGCACCCCCCGTGACCCTCTGGTTGAGGATAAAGCGGTAGATGATGACTGACTGACTATAACACTGGAACAGGGATGTATATAGGGATGTGTATATTTGTTTTACATTTTTACATATATTACAGTGTACACCTTATTAGTTGAGGAGTGTCATTAATTGCGTTCATGCAGCTGGAAACAGACATGTTGAGGATTCAGGAACATACTGTACATAAATAAAACTAAATTAATTGTCAGTGTCTAAGAATTTGGAAAAGAATAGGTTTTTTGGGTATTGCGTAACTTTCTAAAGAAGGTAGTGGCACACATGCTTCTCCCTCTCCCCATTTGCATCACGTCTGAGTGTTCACTGTGCTCATGATCGGCCTCTGTAGCTGCTGCCTGTGCCGCTGAGCCTGAGCAAATCAGGCTTGTTGGCCTCTACTCTCCTGCTGCTATGGTTCTACAGGCAGGAATTTTAATGATCTGGCTGGACTTTCTGATCGCAGTAACAGAGCAATATAAGTGCAAAGTAGTGACGGTAAAGCTGTTGGATAGAGAATCAAAGAGGGAGGAGAAGGGAACGGGAATAAAGATGGAGAGGTGAGAGGAAGTTTGACAGGATCACAGGCTACAATGAGATTGTGGTTGGATCACATTACCTCATGCATTCTTTTGTGAGCACATCAGTAAACTCAGTATTTACCCTGTTGTTTATGAGCTACATATTAATAAACTGAACTCATCTTTCCTGTTGGTGGATGATTAAACACATTCTTAAAGATATTAATATTGCAGTACTGTCAATGTGTTAGGATAATTTTATGATCTATCTATCTATCTATCTATCTACCTAATTATACATATATACTTGACGTATGTTTATATGATAACTGTGGCAGAATATTAGAAAGTAAATTAAGTGATGCCTATTTAAAGGTACAGAGTGTGTAGAATTTAGGAAGGGGTGGTGGATCAATCAACAGGAATGTAATAGAATATTTAAGTATAATTGTATTTTCATTTGTCTTCTGTATGTTTTGCTGTTATATTTGTACAGAAGCGCAGAATGGACAAATCAAATAGCTCTAAGGAGGGCTTGACATGTTTTTTTGTCTACCTGAGGGCCACCCTAGTTTTTCATATACATTTGAACAGGGAGCTTAAAGCAAATGCAAAACCACAACATCCTACACACCAGTCCATTAACATATATATGTATATATATATATATATATATATATATATATATATATATATATATATATATATATATATATATATATATATATATATATTGTATATTCATTAATTCAGTCCCATTTTTTAATTGTATGACTGCTCTGTAAAGCTACACAGGTATGGAGGGTGAATTACTCCAATCATGACAACACCACACACACCTAACAAACAAAAGGGAAATAAGAATCTGAATTATCTTATTAAATACAGTTAAAACAACACAGCAAACAGAGATAAATAGTGACAAAGGCAACAACATGCAAAATAATCTGTAGCAGGAGGAGGAGCAGCATAGAGTCACTCACCTACTAACACCACCACCTCCTTGTTCTCACCAGGAGGGGGCACTGCATAGTCTATCCAGCTGTTATTCTAAGTTACAGTATGAGCACAGTATTTCTGATACAGGCATTTAAATTGCATATTTCAAATGCAAATACATTTTTTTTGTATTTTATTTGACATGATGGAAATGCCCCTGCGACCCTCATGTGGAGGATAGAGTGGTGGATATGAGTGAGTGTAAATGCCTCCCTATTTTGTATCTTTAATGTACTTCAATGTTGTTTATTGTTGTGTTTTTAAAATTCTGTAAGCTTTTGAAAAATGCAGTTACATTTTTGTTTTTGACACTGTATTTTGTAGTTTATTTTGATACTTAGTTGTGTTGCATGGACTCAGAGGGCAGAACACTTCTCTAACCAAAATGAAACTGCAGTTATTCCTCTAAGTTTTTACAAAGTAATGAACTTTTCAGTTTGTGTTTATTCATTCATTCATTGTCAACTACTTCATCCCCCTCATGAGAGTCGCTGGGAGCCAATCTCAGTTGACACATGGGTCAAAGGTGTGGTACACAGGGCAAACATACAGAGACAAACCATTTACACTCACATTCACACCTATGGCCAGTTTAGAGTGTCCAATGAACCTCTGCATGTTTGTGGACTGTGGTAAGAACCCGGAGAAAACCAACAGTTTCTGAAAATATATATTATTTTGAATTTCTAAAGTCTGGTCGTGTAAAACAAGCTGACCATTGTGGTAAAGACTGAGTCATTCAAAGTCAGGTCAAGATTAAACATCATCCTCAGAGGGTTTTATAATCTGCATTACTCACGGCGCCCTGCATCCTCCGGACTCCTGATAAAGTGAGAAGCAGCAGCATCACATCAATGTAAAGTGGATGAGGTCAGTGATGTAAAGGCAGCCCTCTGCTGGAGTACAGCAGCTACTTATCAGCCGAACACTTGGAAAGCACCGCAGACTGGTGACCCCTTTACCTGTGACTCACAGGCTCAGCTTGTAAACACGTGTAAGGATGAGTGATAAAAAAAAAAAAGAGGTTTGAGTGTGGCAATAAAAAAGCAAAAGACCTTCAAATGGTCTAATACGTAACATACACAAGTACATATAACACAGAATATAGCACATCTATGTTTAAAATAGATAAAATAAATAATAACTTCAGTTTTATTAGTGCAATTTTATGAATTGAAAATGATTATTCCCAACCTCATGCCCCCTTAAATCCAACTGCATAATACTATTATACATATACATAACATCTTTCAAAAAGAAATGTACTAAGTGCTTTAAATAATTAAATTAATAAATCCTCAAACACATTTTAAACTTTTATTTAAACAGAGCTTAATTTCAGTTTCACTGGAGGACGCGGTGATGTGGATTTCTTATGAAATGCTGCCCTCTAGTGACGATGTTTACTTACTGCAGTGTGGTCAGCATCAACAGCTCTGCTAGTAAAGACACCAATTTCACTAACTTAAACTAAAACGGCAACTTGTCGAGAAATGCCTGAAATGTCATTTTCTCGGCTGATCCAAACTGAAATAAAAACATGCTTACACACATTTTGTGTGTGTGTTGACGCACAACACACTACTGTTGTTGTTTTTTACTGTCACTTGTAATCATAACATTTAAGATAAGATATGTATGTATGTGTGTATGTGTGTGTGTAACATATTTATCATTTATTACATGCGGTCAGGGTTATTTGACTTGTAGAACAACAACATAGAGAATTGAGTGTATTGAAGTTAAATGTGGAAAAAGCTGCAAGTACTTTGTGCCTTTACAGATAAAATACAACAATAATAATCTGTGTGACACATCTGTATTACACAATTACACTGTATGTTACATTCATTCTGCTGCTCAAATCATGAAGAGCACTGTGCTTAATCTAGTTTAGCCATCCATCTTCTACTGCTTTATCCTCCACATGAGGGTAACAGCTCAGCTGACAGAGGAGGCGGGGTACACCCTGGACAGATCGCCAGTCCATCACAGGACCACATAGAGACAAACGACCATTCACTCTCACACTCATACCCACGGTCAATTTAGAGCGTCCAATTTAATGTCGTTTATATCAATATAATATGTTTAATACTTCTTGTAAATGATCTCAAGACACTTGGGAGTTCCTTCCACCCCCTCTCACACAGCGCCCACTGAATTATATCAATCTGTCATTATTTGTCATCGTTACATTTACTATGTGATCATCTTAATAGCTGTAATCATGTTCGAAGCAAAAATTCAAAAGGAATTTAAATGGACATTCAGTTGTGTAATAGTAACAGTGGCCATTCAAACAGCAAAAATACGAGATATGAAGATAAGACTATCTCATACAGATAATAATACAGATTTCATCATACGAATTCATTATGTGAACCAAAGAGAGAGCTGGATTCACATTACACGGAACATGTAGAATGTGTAGTGTGCTTTGAGTAGTGACCAAAAGCACCGTATAAATACAGTATTTATTGTAGAGTATATGATTTATTTACATAATTAAGGAGACAAAAGCATGGGTCAGTTCATCAAGATTTGCACACCAAATATGGAAGAACCAAGAAAATATTCAAGATCAAGTACTCTAAGTATTTGTCCAACACATTTTTATACTTTTACACACATGATTATGATGTTTCAACATTATTGCAAATGATTTCTTTAAATAGGATCTCACGTCAGATTTCAGTGTATTCATTTCAATTGAAAGGTTACAAATGACACACAAGAGGGTCCATGGCAGTTAAAAATAAATACATAAAAATGAGAGATGGGGTATGATGCACCAAATGATAATCAGGCACAATACAGATATTGATTAGTGCGATTGGGATAATGTGTATTTTTCAATCTCAGTGTTTATTGGGTGTGAGACGGAAGTTGCTAGTAAAAGAGCTGGACGTGGGGAGGGATGAGGAGAACTGTGATTTAAGAAGTTGTGATTAAGAACTTTAAACTGTTGAGGGCAGCATTATACATCTCAGTGTACAGCCTGGTGGAAATGATTGACTGAGGAGACGAGAAAGCAATTTGGTGAACAACTTCCACCTGTATTGAAGAACTTTAAACTGTGATCACACCTTTCAGTGTACAGCCTGTCAGAAATGATTATAATTAGGAGAAGACAGTTATTGGGTTTTAACATGGGTTTTGATACAAGACACATGGCAGCAAAACGGAAGCAGGTTAGGTTAATTCCTTAAGGGGCAGATTTTTCATTTTAAACAAAGAAAAACATATTAAATGATACATTAAACAGCAGCAGAGAAAAGCAAGGATGGCATGGGCTTGCAGTGGATAAACATGGGTGGGGCCGCCACGGAAATAACAGAAAAACCCATGAGACCAATATTGTCAGCCGGTATATAACCCTAATGGGGCCCACATGGACATGCTGGCTGGGATACTTCCATAAATCAATCAAAATGGACTTCAAAACATTATTTTCCATATGCTAAAGTGGGACTGAGGATAAATCAGGTCCAGATGCTGAAATTGAGACTGCAGGATCAAACCTCTGACTTCAGTGACACGGGGCTTTCCTTGGCCACAGCAAGTGACAGTGACAGTTTTGTCCTGAGGTTTTTAGTTAGGTGTCGGGCTGGACATTTGTTCAGTCACGGCTTTGGGAATCCTCTTTACCAGCATTCTCAAAGTGGCCATGACAAAAGAGCATCCGTCCGGAGGTATGAAAGCTACAAAATAGCCCTATAAACTGAATAGAACTGTCTTAGTGGCCATTTCCTTGCCTCGGGTGGTAAATCACAGTGTTTGTTGTGGGGAGGTTTACGTTGTTTGTGCACAATCTGCCACCACTTCAAAGCTGTGGGACCCCTTCAAGGGAGGAGGGAGGTACGGGGGTGTTGTCCCCTCTCAGTGACTCACAGTCAGCCTCAAAGGATAACATCCGTTCCGGGACATTTTGTTGGCTTAACTGGGAGCTGTGGGTAAGATGTTGTCATTATGGAGCCTTTGAGAATTCAGCAGGTGGGAACAAGTCATTTCCAAGTTTTAAAGCTTCAGATAATCTGAACCGCTCCTAATAATCCTTTGCAGGAAGAATTACAATGACTTTCAGTGATGACTTTATTTTGGGGTTTCCCACTGAGCACCATTGGCTATAGACTGTAAATGATGTATTCTTGCGGTTTGAAAAGTGAAGTTTAGAAGTAGGACAGTTCGCCACCGCTCGGAAGTCTATGGATAAATGAGCCTACTTCTCAGTTGATGTCTAACTTCATTCTCTTGTGGAGTAAATTGTGTCAATCACTGGTTTCAGGTCCTTTTCAGCAGAATATGACATCAATATTGTCGATAATATTTCAATTTAGAAGAAAATAGATGGTAAAGCATGTGATGTCTGGGAGTCTCCATAATGGGATTTTTATATTTATTTTCTATACACTCTATGGCAGTGGCAGTGGTGACTTTTAGGTAATAACTATGTGTATACAGTATGTATTATATAACCCTCTTTAATGATTTTTACCAATTTAAAATGATATTTACAGATATGGTTGTACATGGGTCGTTACACAGATCTGTCCTTGTCACGCATTATATTGTGAATTTGGTCACAATATTTTAATATATAGTAATATATATTATAATAATATAGTAATTTATAGATTAATTGTGGATCCCCATATATAAATTTTAGTCAATTTTAGTCAACAATGCACAAGCTATGATACTGTAGCTTTGGTCACTATATACACACATATACATGTATATATATATATATATATATATATATATATATACATATACTGTACATATATATGAGAATGTATAGATATATGTGTAACAGGCACCTTTAACACCTCTCACTTTTTAATAAGAAAAAAAAACCTTGTTCTGCAATCCCATTGCCAAACATAGAAGAGCTTGTACTTTTACCCTGCGTTAGGCTGTACAACTGTCCCACCATCTGTTTTATTTTTTAAAAACATTGAACATGGTTGGTTCATCAAGTGTCAGCAACAGGCAAAGATGACATAGACTGTAAATATATGATGAAATATCTACCAACAATGGATAAGAGAGGGAGAGAGAGCTTTAGCTAATCTTGGTTGATTTCTCTGGTAGCAACCTAGTTCTCAAAGTGTTACAAACTGCGTTATTGGGTGGGTGGTGGGTGATGGTGGGTGAACCTAACCCTAACCCTAACCCAAAACACCAAATCAAAACAATGTCTGCAGCCCACAAATCGATATTTTAAAGTGAATAATGCTTGAATTTACGTACAACAAATGGGCCCCTTTAAGACCTAGACTCTTGAGTAGCCATCTGTATCTAAAACCTCATCACAATCACAGACTGCCGAGTGAGCTGGCAGAACCAGCTGCCCACAAGTGCCCAATCTTCTCTGACTCACAACCCAGTCTGGCTCTTCAAGTCACGGTACTGTGTGTGTGTGTGAGACAGAGTGCATGGACGAGCATCAGACATCAACTGACCTGCACCACTGATCACACACTAACTGTCTCTTTCATGGGAGAGAAATCTGTCTTTTCTTGTCTTTGATGGCTCCCAATGATACAGTAAAAATGGTGTTACAATAGAGAAAGTTTTACAGCTGGAGCCAGTGTTTTTATTTTATAGAAGTAGTAAAAGTGCTTTTATTGTTGAGAGTTTGAGCCTCACTCAGATCGGTGTGCCATTGTCTGTGTCTGCAGTACCTGTAGTGAACACAAGGAGTCACCAGTGATCTATTCTTAGGAGGTAATGGTAATTTAAGTGAGACTCTTTAGTCTGTTGCCCTGATATTATAGCAATGTTTCCAGTGTAGACACAGAAATCAGATTAACCTGCCAGGGAATCCTGTATTCTGTACATAATCTTTCAAAGTACAAATACTTCCTGTCTGAGTCATTATTATGGGTGATTTCAATATTCATGATATTGAATTACCATTATAGAAAAAAGAACAAAAACTACACGTCACCAGCAGCAGCACCCACAGTCCCAATACACTTCATGTAACGTAGACGTAACAGTGACAGTCTGGTTATCGCTTACCAGTAAATGTTTCTTTAAATTAGATGTCGAGTCCTTTGGATTATGACAGCATTTTCACATCTGGAAGGCATAACTAACACTGACTTGCATAACTTACAAATTGTAATCCTACTAATAATCCCAATTTTCACTAAATGTAACCGTAATGTGATTATGTCTTTTTTTCGTTAACTATAGAATTACCTTTTTTTCCCATATCTAATTTCATGAAGCCGTTCCTTGTATTCCATTACTCCAAAGCCTAGATATTGACAACAACTGCCTTAGCTCTGTGTTTACGTCTGTAGTGAACTCATTTAGTTTTATTCAACATGTTAATAAATCCACCCACAGTTTTAATCACACCTTCAATCTCATGTCGACCTATGGCGTAGAGAATCTGTTGATTTTTTTCCCAATAAACATGTATTTTCCGACCACTTTCTAATTACATTTAATTTTCTTATGATAATCAACAGTGGATTCAGAAATAATCTGTGACCGAGATGACTGTATCTAAATTTAAGGAGAGAGCTCCATGGGCACTGACATCACTGCACAGTGTTAATATGAGCCAGGATATCTATCCTAATTTAACTCCGATTCAAACTGATTGAGCTCCTTAATAGTACAGCAACTTCACTATGTACCACACCAGATTCCATTGCCCCTCTGAAAAGGAAGGTAGTGAGTCAGAGTTGCCGTAATAAACCCCTACTTAAAAAACCCACTCTCGACCGAAATGTTCTGGCTAATTATCGTCATATATCCAACCTCCCGTTTATTTCTAAAATCCTTAAAAAAGCTGTAGCAATCCAACTATGTGATTATCTGCACAGCAATGGATCTGTTTGAGGACTTTCAGTCAGGATCTAGAATAAACATCATAGCATAGAAACGGCACTATTGAAAGTCACCAATGACCTTCTGTTGGCCTCAGACAACGGCCTTGTATCTAGACTTTTAGATCTTAGTGCTGCATTCAACACTTTTTTTACTCTGGATCATGTTATTGGTATCAAAGAATCTGCATTAAACTGGTTTGAATCTTATTTATCAGTTAGTTTGTTCATAGTAATCAACACTCTGGTGTTAAACGTGGAGTTCCACAAGGTTTGGTTCTCAGACCAATTATTTTCACCTTATACATTTTATACATGCTTCCTCTATGTAGTATTATTAAAAGAACACAACCTAAATCTTCATTGTTATGCAACTGAACATTTAGTCACACTGGTTGGCACTACCATGGCCTCAAGTTCTAATGTATGAAACATTGGAGTGTTGTTATTCACCCAGAATCCACTCTCGCATACAACAGGTCTGTAAGTCAACCTTTTTCCACCTGTGCAACATAACACAAGTCAGACACGTCCTGTCATTAAAGGATGCTGAAAAGCTTGTTCATGCCTTTATTACATCTAGACTAGACTACTGTAACTCATTATTATCATTATACTCTAAATCCTCTCAGAAGAGTGTCGTGGTGGGTCAGAATGCAGCAGCGTGGGTATACTGACAGGAACTAGGAAAAGAGATGACATCACTTCAGTGCTCCTCTCTTGTGGAAGCAGCTCCGACTTTAAATGTAGGGAGAGTGTCTGCCTCCCTAACCCAAAGTTAAACTAAAAGCCTTCCTTTAATAAAGCTTATGGTTAGGGCTGGTTCAAGTGAACTCTGAACCATCACTTAGTTATGCTGGCATAGACCTAGACTGCTGGAGGAACAGCCATTATGCTCTCTCCCTCCTTCCTCTTCTCAGCACTCACACTTTATCATGACAACAACTTCGTTTTCTCTCCCTCCCCCGAGTTTGTGCTCTTCCTCTCTCTTTCTCTTTGTTCTTATCCCTGATTCCAGAGCTTCAACACCTACTATAACTATATATTA
Source organism: Solea senegalensis (assembly GCF_019176455.1). NCBI lineage: Eukaryota > Metazoa > Chordata > Actinopteri > Pleuronectiformes > Soleidae > Solea > Solea senegalensis. Next base: position 24,877,446 of record NC_058022.1, on the reverse strand, counting down.
TATAGCTGCATTACTGCTAATGTCAACATAATCCTCATCCATCCTTCATCTACAACTTGTCCTTGTCCTGAGGGGTCACATGAAGTGCTGATACCAATCCGAGATGGTATTGGGGCAAGAGGCATGGCACACCCTGGACGAGCTGATGAAGATGATGGTGATGATGATAATTGTTATTAATGCTATTCATTTTGTTTTTATTTTATTTCTTTTTTTTTGTTTACAATTGTTTTTAATCAAGTTTGCCATGTATGTGTGTGTTGAGACCAGGCAAAAACTGCCAACAGAAAGATGGTCATCCAAAAAAAAACCTCCAATGCCGATAAGAACAACTGTGAAAAGATTGAAAGTCAGATTATAATAACAAAATGGAGTCTTTATTGGATTTGACGCTTGGCGTTTGTTTTGGAGCGTCTTTACCAGGATTACTGAAGTATCTAGAGATGGAGATCAACACCTGAGACAAACACGATCATTGTTAATTAAGTTCAGCAATGACCTGCCTTGTGTGTGAGTGTGTGGGTGGGTGGACCTCCCAGCTGCAGTTGTCAGTGATCTGTGGTGCTGATAGGAGGCAGCAAAAGAAAGACACACATCTTCACCTAAGGCCATTCCAGCAACATCCGCTCAGTTCTTAGGTTTGGTTTTTTGCGGTGGTTGTTTGCCAGTTTTTTTTTTCCTGACAGCCAAGCAGGGAAGCGTCTTGGTTGGTCCAAAGTACAACATCCTGTTGTTCATTGACTGGAACTAAATCTGTTTAAAATTATACCAACCACTTCAGCACATTAACATCATTAACTTATCAGCTGACTGCTCTTCAAGGCTTTCTGTAAGATTTAGTGTGGCTTTAACAGACAGCTGATGGAATTTGGAGCCTTCAGTACTCAGAAGTCGTCTCAGAAATCACCATCACACTGATCTACAAAAAAACATTTTTGAAAGTGGCACTGCTGCTGCAAAAACACATGAGATGATGGCCAAAGCTCTACTCCCAGCTGCCGATGTTGCGATAAATCTCAGCGACTGTGTGCGTCACTCTCTTGTCATGGTACTTTGAATACTATCAACTCTCTTTCAAGCTTGCCCAAACATGGAGGGCCAGTTTGAAAAACCCCAGGGAGGGATCGGGACAAAATATGCAGGCCAGATCCAGATATGCATCGCTGGTCTGGGCCTTGGAGAATAAAAGGACAGCGGATGAGGGGAAAAGGAATAAACTGTCCCTCATCTCTTCATCTCTTGCCTCCGTGTGACTAGCTTGCAGTGTTCCTCTCTGTAACCCTGTTAAACATGCGACTTTATTGCCCAAATTAACGTCACATCCTCGCAGGTCTTCAGCTATAATCATTTCTGTTACTCAAGCTTAGAATGAGTCAAAGGTTCACAGTGACCTCTGGATTTAAGGACATTTAAGAATGTGAGCTGCCAGTTTAAGTCCAATTGGGGATTTCATTTCCCAACAGGCTTCTACATTAAAGACAAAAAAAAATAATATTGAATAGAAAAACAGTCAAAAGCCTGAGATTATGTCCTCAGATTGATTGCTTCAACAACAATCCGAAACCCCACAAAAATATTTTTTAAGATGATGAAAAAACAGATTAAAAAAATAAAAGAAAACATCAAGTCCGCTGGTAAAATGGCTTTTATTGGCCGCTTTCCCTCACTCGTGATGATGGTTATCTTAACCTGCATGAGGCAAATTATAGAAAGGGGCGATACAAATAAAATGAGACTGTTTGATTATTACCAGAATGTTAAACTGAAAAATGGTTTGGTTTTATTCATGAAAAATGACAATTAGCTGTAATTGTGAAAAATTAAATATTACAAAACATAAAAATGCTAGACGCCAATGAAAAATAAAAACAAGAATATCAAATTATGCCCCCATCAGAATATTCTATTACTATACTATATATAATTTTAAGATTTTATATAGTAAAACAATACTTTATTAAATCCAGAATCAAGTGTCTGAGAGCAATGTTTTACATGAAATAAAATGTATTGATTTAGCCATAAAATAGCCCCAGAAAGGCTACTCTTTTACACATTAAATGGATACATATTGACTACATTATTCAATAAAATAATCAACGAATAACAACATTATTGTTATTTGTTGATGATTTACAGATGTGCAAAGCCTAAACAGAGGAGGCAGAAAGTAAAACTTATGCCCAGTTTGGCCGTTAGTGTCTACTCCTCCATTATGAGGTCATGTGAGGGCTTTCAGACACCTGTCCAAATGGTGTTACCTGAACACTACACAGACGTACGAGATCAAGGCCATTCTTTTTTGACATGCCTTCCTCCCTCTGCTTTCATTATAGTCGGCCTGCGCTATATTACACAGTAACCCTCGCGACTGGCCGAGACCCAGTGCTTGATCGTCTCAAGTGAAAGACCCGGCTGTTTTTCCCCTTATGACCAAACTGTCTGAGAACCTCAAACACCGAGACAGACAAGGAAATTGGGGCTTTTCTCTGAAATGTGCATTCTGTGGTCTCCAGAGGATCGGACTCGCTCTCTCTCACATATGACTCAGTCACCATCACTGACCCCACCTTGCTGTAACCCTTGCAACTGAGAGGGGCTATACTTGTTGAGCCAAACCTTCTGGGGCAGGAACAGGCTGAAACCAGTCATTAATAGATGCACCACATCTGAACATGGGGCTGTAACCATATTACATTTTCACTTGGAATCCCAACCCTTAAAAAAAAAAGATTAAAGCATTCCTTATTCAGACAAGTGTTTCAGTTTGATCTGAGAAAATAATCTGCATCCATTCTAACACACCTTAAGACATTTATTAAGTAAAATAAATAAGCCTCATTTCTATTCTATATATTCTTTTCATTTTAAGTAATAATTTCTTATACGACATCATTTCTTTGCTTGTGGTAAGCACAACTTAAATCTAGTTTTAAGGCAAAGTACAGTCTTTAAGTGGCTAGAGTTTCAAGGAAAACCAGAAAAAGCATATACAACATAAAAATGTTCTTGTATCCCTTTCATCTGGATGTGACTGAAGTAGTTCACACGACAAAAAAATCCTCACTTTGCTAAACTTCAGCAGGTGAGTACAAATCATACACCTGTTTGACATCAGTTGTGTGGATTAGGGTGTCTAGCTCAGGCACAGAGCAGCAGACTGCTGCTGTCTATGCAATTAGCTACGAGCACCATTAAAACCAAGACATAACTAACTCCATACTCTCACAAATGTGCGTGTTGCATTCACTGCTCTTCACAGTGTTGTAATTTAAAATACACATCACACTTTTTATGGCAAAGGAGAAGAGACCAAACAAACACCCTTACTGTACAGTAAAAACAACTAAACTTAAATGTGTGGCTAAAAACAACAACTGAACTCAAATAAAACAGGAGGATACTCGTGAGTTCATAAAAAAGCATTATGCCTCTGCTGGCATCTGCTTCCTCTGTAGCACTTCTAGGTTGTCTGTCCTTTCCAGTCTCTATCTTATCTTTGCTGTCTGTGGTGTCCATGCACTTGTGTTCATGTTCTCTTGTGCTTCTGGGTGCTATTCATGCTTCCATTACTACTAGTGCAGCATCCATACCCTTGCATTTCTTATCCAAACTGTCAAAAATGGGTGCCCTTTGTAAGTCACCTGCCAAGTTTGAAGGTGGTGTGATAACAGGGTCACATTGTGCCAACCTCCAGAAATGGCGTCGCCATCTCCCACGACAGCTTTAATGATTCACTGAACATGCTTTGATGTATGACACTGTGTCTGGTGCAGTCTCTCTCTCTCTCTCTCAGATCTCAGACAGGTTAAAGATGCTGCACGACAACAACCTTTGCATTGTCAACAGTCTCAGAGTCACTGTAAAAAGCACCCTTCAGTGTGTGAAGGAGTCACAAACGGGATTTACCTAAAGGGCACACTTTAAAACCTCCTAGGTCCAAGTCCCAGGTGACCACGTCTAATGTCACTCATGTTTTGACACGCAACTTAACTGATGTTGTTTTGGAAACGTATACATTTGAAGTGTGACCGTGTAAAAAAACAACATGTGTGATTGACGGCTGAGCGAGATCCGCCTGCAGTGACTGAAGCTGTCCCTATTGGTATCTGATACATATCCGCAAAGCAAACACAAGCCACATATCGCATTACCTAATCCCACATATGCTGTGTTGTGTGTCGCTAGGTATTTTAAGGACAAAAACACGGAACAAAAGCTCTTTTATAGTCCTGAAGCAGTTTGCTTTGGAAAGCAAAGACATATTATTCCTCTCTTAAACAAGAAGCCAAAGTGTAGGTGCAGCTATAGAGACGGTGTAAACAGGTCTCACACATCATAACATTCATGGCATGTAGGCCAGAGACGTCTCAAAGGTGAGTCAGTCAGACTGGGCCACTGTCTGGGACTTTGTTATTCCCTCAGTGACCGTCTCAGCTATCTTGACCCCGTTTACCTCGTCTCTGCAGTGGCAGGCAGATGTCCAGTAAGCACACACAGGACAGGAGGGAGGGACAAGAGAAGCCTGATGTCCTCATTAAAGACTCCTAACACCCTTTCCTTGGCAGGATTCAATTTAAGTCGCTCACTTGACTTGTGTGTCGTGTGTGTGTGTGTATGTCAACAGTTTATTACAGTGAACGTTATCAGTGAAAAAGTCATTTCAATCAAAAGCATCGATCCATTCTCTCTGTTTATTTCAACAATTCCCAAACTATATTGGGAATTGTAAGAATTAGAGTCACATCAAATGATGAGATTGTGTTCGCTTTGTAAACTTGTGTGTTCAGACTGCAGTAGAAACATGATGACAGCCTCTGTAAAGCGAGGCCCTTATAGGCTTATAACTAGGCAGATACTACATTGGCACTCTCAAGAAATCCTAGTTCAGGGGGCATTCCTGTGTAAGGTATGACCCATCACTGTCAAAGTTCAAAAAGATTAGCTGAGGTTGGCCAAAGTGTGGGTAAAATTATGAGAGTGGAGGATAAAATAATCTGGTACAGGTGTGCGGGGGGGGCATGCCTCCTCCAGCATACGAACACAAACACACTCCAAACATATAAACCGGGGCAAGAAACATGAGGAAGGGAAGCACAGAGCAGAGACACGAGGAAGGAACGGGGAGAAGAAAAGCTGGTACACTAACAGTTGAAGTGGATCTGCAGATGTTTCCATCGTAAACTCTCTGAAAGTAGTTAGACTGAAATGTTAATCTTTAGTCTGGAGTGGACTTAACTGGATGTTGTTCTTGACTAAGACAAAACTAAAATATTCAATATGTTTTGCCATGAGAGCAAGTCATTATTTGATTACTTGGTTTGGCATTGAAGTCTGAGGCATCATTCTGAAAGATAAACAATGAGAAATGATGTTTCTTTGATTAAAAAGTCAAGGTTTGGTGAGTGTGGAAGAGGGGAGAAGTTCACTCTATCACTGTCAAGGTTTATTTACATAAAGAAAACATCCAGTCACACACTATCTGGAGCTCAAATCAGTTTTACTTTTGAATTCCAGGCCAGTCTTGTAGGAATTCAGCATCTGTGGCACAGTAAGTCTTCCAGTGATGGCTGCACAGTGTTTTGAATTTGGCAATAGCTTCTAAAGCCTGTGAAGGGATATTTATTCAAGAGGATAGAAAAACAGGAGCTCGTAGGAACAAGGGAAACATCAATTAACAATCAAGTGGAAGCCAGAACATTCAATAATCCGAAAATGGAAAATAGAAACTGGTTGCTCTGGTGAAAATTCTAAATAGACACAACTGGGTTACACTGTGGTGACAGGGCTAGCATTGCCTATATAGCGTTGCCTCACAGCAAGGAGGTCACCGGTTCGGATCCTGATTCCACGAGGGCCTTTCCGTGTGGAGTTTGCATGTTCTCACCATGTACATGTGGGTTCTCTCCAAGTACTCTGGTTTCCTCCGACGGTCCAAAAACATGTAGAGGTCAATTGGACACTCAAATTGACAAATTGACTGTAGGTCTGAGTGTGAGAGTAAATGGTTGTTGGTCTCTGTATGTTTGTGTCTGGTCTGCGTGTTTCCCGCCTTTCACCCTTTCATGTCAGCTGTGATTAGCTTAACCCCTCCATGTAGACAGTGAATAGTCAAAATATGTTGTTTGTAATGGTTATTAAAGCCCTATTATAAAAGCCTCTTAATTTCTTCATCCCATCCTCCACACTTTTGTGGATGGCCTTCTTTTATGCAAATCATCATTGTATGATTATATAGTTTTGGAGGAGATTCACACATTTATCTGTTAAAGGATAAGACACACATATCATTATGTGCAGTGTGCATAAACGTACTTATGAGTCCTAAACATTTCAGTTTAGGTACTGACATGTAGGCAGCATTTTATCTGCGCTGTGTGTTCCCTTTGTGTGCCAAGAACCAGCTTCAGACATATCGCTCTCACTGAGAACATGGCTGCCAGTTGGGACATCAGGAAAAAGATTTTAGCCAATAAACTAAAGGCCCACCCATTAAAACCTATGATGACTTAAATTCATGAATTCATATGTAAACCTATGGAGCCCCTGACATGATATGGGGGGAAAAAAAAGATTTGTGGCCACGAAATACCAATTTGTGGTCATGGAATACCAATTTGTAGTCATGGAATACTAATTTGTGGTCATGGAATACTAATTTGTGGTCATGGAATACCAATTTGTGGTCATGGAATACCAATTTGTAGTCATGGAATACTAATTTGTGGTCATGGAATACTAATTTGTTCCCCCGTTTCTGCGTGGGTTTTCTGTCACTCTAAAAACATGTAATATGGTGATTAAGTAAATTGGCCATTTTAAAATTGACTGTAGGCATGAGAGTGGATGGTTGTTTGTCTCTATTGGCGTATTTCCACCGGCTCTACTCGCCTCGCCTCGCCACGGCACGGTTGAAGTAGCTTTTCCACTAGCTTTTTCCACTAGCACAGTACCTGCTCCGGCAAGGTTCCAAAAGCGTGCGGTCAGACTGCCGGCCACTGACTGGCCAGAGTGCCGTCACAGGAAGAGACGTCCCACACACAGATCAAGCTGAACGGTGCCAAACTGTAGATCACTTAAAACCACTTAACAATCCTAAAAACGTGGGTTAATCTCCAACAACTAAATACCAAAAATATCTATATTTAACAGAGGAGTCTGGTGTATTTAGGGAGAGTGCCGGCGATCGCGAGTGGCCTTTACAGACCGCTGCTGCTGTAGTCTGTGGAGGAGGAGGCTGTACTCCGGAGACGTGTGGAAATCAAGCCGAACTGTGCCGAACTGTAGATCAGTTAAATCTACTTAACAATCCTAAAAACATGGGTTTCCAGTGTCATGTCTGGGGCTCCATATAAATCTAACATATCTAAAGAATAAGTATGTTGCTTTGTCTTACAATTAGACCATTTTAGACACGTTTCTGACTGGATGTAGTAGTTTGTCAAACTTTGTAGATGCTTACCCTGCCACACCAAAGTCCATAGAGAAAATATTTGACTCATTTACTAATAATTTAATACACTGCATATGGGAGTCCACAGCTGCGTCCGTCAGTCAGTCTAAATGTGTTATTTAGTGACTTCAGTGTTTGAAATCCTTCATTATTTTTGGCCTAAGTCACAACGAAGCAGCAGACCAGCAGCTTCAGTATCCCTGCATGCTAACTCGTTTTCTGTACGTAATTTGGTGCTGGAGTGTAAGAACTTTACAAACTTCAGTTCCTAGTTGGAAATGCTGTTCATCAATGTGATAAAACAGGAAACCTATTCTTAAGATATCGTTGACTTAAGCGGGTATATATTTTATTAGGGGACTCCTTTGTAGTGGCTAAAACCTCTTTATCTTCTCTAAAGGGCTCCTCTTGTTAATAGGGTAAACGACCACATTTGAATGCACCATTTTTACATATAGGCTGCAGCGTTTCCGATGGGTCCTCAAATGCAACAGAAAACAGACGTACAAATATCATTCATTGCTCTGTATGTACAGGGGTAATGTTTGTTTCCTGGCATCTTGTGAGGTTAAATGTTAAATTAAATATCACTCAGGAAATGAGTGAAGGACATTTTTCACATAATTGAATGCGGGACGTTTCAGAAGACGCGGTTGAAGAATTCAACCTGACACATTAGCGAATGAAAGCACAGCCTTCTGGTTTCCCTAAGAGCGGCCCTGTATTACATCTACCAGTGTAATCACAATAATCTGACCGAATCTCATTATAGCACTACGAGAGTCTAGACGGCATGATCTCTGCACTGCTCACAACTACCCTCGCCATCAGGGAATATTAAATGATAACACATGCAATCAGAGGGCAAGTGGTTGGATATCATAACAAATGATATCCAACCACAAAATGATAGTTACCCTTATCAGGGATTGCTCCGGGAGTTTGAGCACTTGTTGGGCTTTACGGAGAGCTTTCTTCTGCCAACTGTGAGAAATGTCAACACTGGACCATAAATCGGTTGTTAGAGAGAAGAACTCCACTAAACAAATCTCCCATCACTTTATTGAACATGTTGGGCATGGTGAAATATTTGCAGCTGAGCAATTTGTGTTAGCGATCCTGCATTTCAATTAAATTAAGTTATTTTTCCACCATATAAAACTACGCCTTGTCAAAGGTGGATCATTTGGTCCACCTTGTGCTGTTTCGTTTATATTTAGTGGATTTAGAGAATGTCCCTATAATTGTTGGCTGGTGATGACCTTTTAGTGGTGCCGATGTCAATTTCCTCCTGAACTGATGCAGAGTCAAGTTGAGCAAATGGTGCAGAGTGATGGACTCTGAGGTGAGACCACATGCCTGGGAAAAGACAACATAGGGCCTTATTTACATGCTTTGCCGCCCCAGTTTCTATTGAAAATACTGCCAAATTGATGATCATCCTTCTTGCAAACTAAGTCTGCCATGTCTCTGTGTAAGAGCCAAATCCAGTTACGTGTTGACTTTCTTTCAAAATAAAAGTCTGGAAATGTGGAGCAGCTATGTGATATGCGATACCGTAAAAATAATATTGTGATATACAATAACATCTAATATCAGCAAGCCTAAGCGATTGTTCTTGCTTCCATTTCTTAGGACAGCCTAAAGAAATATTCATGTTCTAACCTTTACCATAAACAATTAATGTCTAACCCTAACCTTAACCCTAACCCTACCCTTCTAAAGAGGTAAACAAACAAGTAAACACACACACGCACACAGGTTAAGTGAGGACACATCATAGACATAATGACCTGACCTGAACCTTAACCATCACAACTAAGTGCCTAACCCTGAAAAGGCCCTTTAAAGTTGTGGTGCCCAGACCAGATGTTCAAAATATTGGTTGTTGTATGTTTATAAATATATAAATACAGACACACAAACCTCATCCAATAATCCGCCTAAATCAAACCGCAGCATAACCCTACACAAGGCACAGTAGACCGAGGATTTATAATCCGCCTGAAAATACAGCATAAGAGAAGAATCTGTCTCCCTAAGCTGTGCTTAATTGCGTATGCACATGCTTTACTTTTATTTACTAACTGTTTTGTTTTTGAACTCTCACCCCTGCCCTCTTCTTTCTCCACAACAGAGTAGGTCGACTGAGCTTAATAAGTCTGCTTTATGAGGTTGGACATGTTCCAGACAAACACATGGATTAGAGAACATGGAGACACACACTGTAACCACAGGCACATGAGAATAATGTTGTATTTTTTTGTCTGGATTTTGTCTACTGTGGTGAAGGTAAAACTGTCCCCATGAACATGAGTTCACATGTCCTTGTTTTGGTCTTCACTAGCGATGTGCAATTCTCTTTCCAAACCAATAGCAGGTGTTATGACCCCAGGCTCGTGCTTTCCCTTTCCTTGTGTGCGTCTCTCTCTCTGCATGCACGCAGGTGTGCATGTGTGATTGAATGATGTGTGTATGCGAGTGTCTAGGTGGATCCTGGGAACTGATTGGTCCTGCACAGGAGGTTCCACTTTTGGGAGGCCTGATCATCCCAGCTGCAGTGGACTTCCCTTGAACCACTCACTGCCAAACTACCAGCAGACATCTCATGCTTGTTTTAATCAACCTTTTAAATGGTTTGTTTAATATGTTGCTGGGAGTCTCCTCATAAACATTGCAATCAGGTTTCCCTCTAGGCCTGGTAGTAACACAAGTACAATCAAAAGGTGATATTGTTGATACTGATACTTTTGTACAAAAGTGTAATGTGTTCATGGAAATAAAATAGTGTATTTTGAAATAGGCTATTTCAAATTATAAATGACACTGACATTGTGGAGGCCAGGTCAACTGACACAGATTTCCATCACTCCCCTTCTTGATCAAAGCACCCTAACATAGTCTGGAGGTGTGTTTGGGGCAATTTTCCTGCTGAACCCTTTCTTGCAATACAATACCATGGCAGGTGGAACCAAAAATCTCAAATTTGGACTCCTCACTTCTTAGAAGGAGGGCAGAATGCTGTGTATTGTGAGACTCCTTGAGACTGAGCAAGAATGTTGCACATATAAACCAAATATTTGTTGTGGTTAATGAAGAAAAAAGCTTTATTTATCTGATGTTTTCTTACCGGAAAAGAAGAGGCTAGAGGACAGCATTGACAACTGTTTTTATTGGCTAGTCACAGGGAAAATGTTCATGTCTTACACCCTCCACTGAAAGAAGGCACCCTGAGGACTCTCCAGGAACTTGACTTTATGGATATCCTGGCATCCATCGAAAGGAAATGATCCAGCTTAGATGCCAGACTGTCTTTGGTGGGTGTTTCAGGATTCAGCATCAGGCGTTCTCGCTCACAGCTGAGAATGAGGTCCACATAGGGTCAGTAAAATTGCTCACAGAAGAAATGGGCAGAAATAAAAACATAAAAGAAACCCTCATCAATCTCCAGGCATCCAGAGAATCTGGTTTTCCCTGGAAAAAAAGTGAAGAGGATCCTGAAATGTTGGTGGAGTTCATCCAAAAGCAGAATAAACTGAAACTCCCAGGTAACACTGTCCTTTTATCTTCCATAGAGTGAGCTTGGGAGGGAAGAGGCAGGAGTACCAGCACCCACGATTGATCATTGCCAAATTTGAACACTTTAAACAAAAGGAGCCGGTAAAGGGATGAGAGGAACGGACCTCAACGTCAACAATCAGTTTCCCAAAGAGATCGTAGAGTGATGCACGCACCTGTTCCCATTGACAACTATGGTAGATTCCAGGCTGTAAGAAACTGTACATTAGAGGCCAGTTGCACTGGGACAAAGAGGTAACCCCTAAACTCTACTAAACTATACAGGTGTGAACAGGTACTTAATAAGGTACAATGCATATCTTTGCACTAAGTGACAATTACGTACACTAATCCTCACTTAAGACAGTTTTACATGATTACAACTCTTGTAGGCAAAATTGTTTGTGTGTGTCTATATAACCACTGTTGCTGCTACTATTTGTGCCATGTTTCATTATCTCCACTCCAACATCCATCTGTTAATCTATTTAGCATGTCACTGAATTTACTGTACCTCTTACAGAAAGCACCAAAGTCCTGCCAATGCCCACATCCCAAACATCTGTCAAAATTCAGCATATTGTAAATCTGTTGTGCATGAGACATTGTACCTAAACGTCGGATGATGATGCTTAGACTTCACTCACTGGTTCTTTTTCCACATGCACGTGGTGCAGAACACTGAAGCACCACTTCATCTGGAGAGCCAATCAGGTTTGGAGGCCTGCCAAAGGAGAGCTCGGATTGCAGTGTTGACATTGCTCATTCTCATCCTTCACCTGCTCTCCATTAGCTCTGTGTTGGTGATACCGGGGCAACGTGGCATTGTTCCTGCAACAGACTCATTTTTACCCCAGGCCAATAGTACAGGGGCCCTTGTGGTATCACTGGTGTCATGGAAAAACCCTGTGGTTTGAACCCTGGATATACTGTATACATTATTGGTTCTTACTTGACATGTTTAGGTCTGTGTAGTCAATATTTTCTGTTCAAATACTTTTTTTATGAAACCCACAAAAATCCACTGGCTGCCCAACCAGTTCAAACTCTTCCTTATCACCTACAAAGCTCTCAAGACTCTTGATCCATCCTACCTTGTTGACTTCCTTTGCTGTCACACATCCACCTTCTTCCCTCTGCTGATACCAAACCTGGAAGGGGACAAGACCTTCTCCATCACTGCCACCTCCCTTACTACGCTCTCTTTTATTTGGTCTGTTGGTATTTGAAATGAAGGTCAAAATAATTGTTCTCTTGCCAATGTGATTATTTTCTCCAATTTTTTTTTAATGTTTTTCTGCTTTCGGCTTCTCCCTCAATCCCCACAGTGGATCACCTTTGAGATTTTGCTCATATTCTGTTTCTCATACTCTTTGTCTGTGCTGCAGTTGAATCACTGCCCATGTGCCCAGCAGCTCAGCTGGGCCAAATGACACAACAGATAGCATGTACTCTATAGCTTTGTGGAAGTATTTGGGGAATATCGCAGTAAAATGCAAGTTGTGTCCATGTAGCAAGAGTCCGAACTGCAACTCCTTCTTCTTCTTTGAGATTTACAGTATGTATCTGCAGTTTACATCCTCACAACACATTTTATACTATATTCCTGATTATTGGAATCTTCCATTATCAGGTGTTCTCAAAACACTACTTCCTCAATACATTAACTCATTAGTTTTAGCACAGCATGTAAAAATATTATGCACAAATACAAATTACTTCTATTTAATTCATTTGAAAAACAACCCCCAAATGTAAATTCCAACAAAGTGAAAACATCAATCCATCTCCGTTCTTTCTACTTACGTACCGTCCATAACGTCATATAGATGTTTGTTCCCTGGAGGACACTTTTGACAGAAGAACCAGAAGTGGATAAAGGAAATGAGAAACCATGGCAATATTTCAAAACAATATTTATTGTAACAGCGATGCATCACATTACCCTGTTATATAGTTTTACTACCAGTGTACAAACGCCAATGTTTGTATCATTTCAATTGTGTAGGGGCTACCTTTATTCTGTCAGGTTGAGAGTAAACACTGACCACCTATAGATGCATTGTTTGTTTCAATCGTGTGAGAGGCCAGAAAGGTCTCTGTTGTGAAACATTGCCCCGTGCATCTCTGCTATAATGTCATTACTTGGCTCCTTGTTCCTTTGTGTCCCCTGTGGTGTCAATATCATGTGAATTATAAAGGCATTGTTCTTTGTTTTGCTCATGATGCGACACATATTTCATATTTCAATATACAGCAACTCCTTAGAGGGACAAGTCATGTTGGTGTGTATTACCCCCCTGAGGAAAGGTACGTGTAAGCTTTCACGGACACACACACACACACACACACACACACACACCTACTGAGCGTATGCACAGTATATGAGCATGCACTTTTTTAGATATTGAGATTATAGGCAGTAAATTTGTTGTTCAAATTAATTTAATAAAGTATTTAAAGGTTGAATAACAAGTGAGACTGCAGATAGTTTGCATAGTAAACTTCTGCTTTAAAACATGGAACACACTCTAGCTGGTTTGTCCGTTTGGGCTGCTGTAGAAACATTGTGGCCCTTGTCTAAAGTACATAAAGGCTTATTCTAATTCTAATTAAATCACACGATTTTTTATTTTAAAGCAATTATACAACTATACAAACATATTTATGCACGTTAGATACAGTTTGACCAATAAAAACTCTTAAATGTTATGCACTGGACCTTTAAACGGTTAGTTCATCTAATTTCTAAAAAAAACAAACTACTTACATATATTAAGTTATTTTCATGGTCAGAAACCTCCTAGTTGCTGCAAACGAGCCGATCGAAATATCTCCTCACTGACGCTCTCGTCAGCCGCGCTGTTTCAGACCAAAATCACTCTCCAGGTACCTGGAAGTGACGTAATGAGCACGTCAGCTCTCAGATACGCAGCTCCCCCCCTGGCACGATGGATGCTCTGCATCTCAGCAGCTACAATGAGAGTATTTCTTCTTCATCTTCTTCTGCGGTTGAATGTTCGCAACCGGATGTGCCCGCACCAGGAGGAGCTACGGTGGTGAGGTTTCCTGATGACATCATCAGCAAAGCGGAAGTGCCTTTCCGCTTTGCAGAGCCCAGGAAAACAATAAAACCCTATTTTCTCAGCAGCGGCTGAACTGTTTGTTCTGAAACGTTAGGGTTTCATAAACAAGGTAATGACGCAGATACACACACAAGCGCCTTTAAACATGACAAATAAAAAAAAGAAATAATGCCTGCAACACACCACAAAAGGTTGTGATAGGGAAATGTTTTCCACTTTATTAAAAATTATTTGGCAATTGTAGAAACTAATTGTTGCAGTTTACAGTTTGGGCATACCATCACACATTATCATTTAGGGTCAATTTTCCACTTTCTTTCTCTGATGAGTTCAGGCCCAGTTTCAGGTTGAAAATCATATCTGTGTTAATTTTCAAAGGTACTCCCCAAGCCCAAGTGGCAATGTCCATCACAGGAGCATGACGGTTTCTTACATACTGTATTAGTCAGAGTATAAGATGGCTAGATTGCTGTGTATTGTGAAAACAGAAAACAGGCTAGATTGAAAACAACAGTAGTGCAATAAACAGTGCAAACTGGCCGAAATTGGCTCCTAACATCACCATGTCATGTCCTTTAATAGTCTAATCCTCACTGAGCTCACTCTCACTCTTACTGTCATTCACACGCGCTGGCTCCACTGGCTCCTCCCATAGAACGTCATCCTCACTCCCATCCAGAGCATCTGAGATGTAGTACTTTTCGAATCCGTTGACTCTCTGAGGACATTGCAGCCCACGTCTGCAGGATCCATTCACAGAGCAATCTCGCCGCAGGTTTCAGACTTTTTCCAGATGGTGTGAGCGTTTGATCACCAGACAGGAGCTACTCTGTGCGTCTCTTGCGCAGTTGATCTTTAAATGGCTTGTGGGTGACTACATCCAACACCTGTAGCTGGCTCTTCATCCCCACTGGTATGATCATGAGGTCACCATTCGTTGTCTGCAATTGAGTTTTAATGGGTTCACTCAGGTGTCCACAGAAAGCATCCAAACCAGTCTGTTTCTCTTCTCTCTGAGGAACCCACGTTATCTGTCCAACAGCAGCTCACTGTAGGACCACCATAAGCTTTTCTTTGAGTGTAAGCATTTGCAACAGTCTTTTTGTATTTGTTATCTTCTAAAATGACACTCTGTCACACCGTAATTTCTTGGCAGCTTCAGAGTCGATGTCTCAGCTACATTGATGACCATTGGCTTAAAGTCTGCGTCATAACTTCTCCTCAATTGCTGGTTAAGTTGCCCGATTTTAGAGCCACTCCGATCGAGAGGGTCACTCTCCATCGTGCACGTGGCACCAGCAGACTGATCCATTCGTTTGCAGGGCGGGTCTCTTCAGTCCTCCGAGACAAACTTGTTCGATAGGGATTTGGCGTCATCTATTGTTGTTGTTCCACTGACATGTAAAAGTCTAGACACTAGCGAGACGACCCCCTTTTTTCAGATGTATTTCAAAGAAAAACATTATCATTATACAGTAATACTACCTGAGGGCACGATATGCACACATTGATATTGTTTGCACTTTAGGCACCAAGATGTCCCTCTAACGCTAGAGTATTAATGATAGAACTGTGACATACATAACTTGTTTGCAATCTTGCACTGAGAACTGACTAATCATTATTTCACAAAGTTTGACAAAAAAAGGATGAGCCACAATGATGAGCATTTGATATCAGCAAACCTGCTAATTGTGGGACCTTCTGTAGCATAACTTGTGTAACTTTTTCAGTCTTGCAAACTCCCCCAACTTCTTCTTTTGAGTCTGCTTTAAGCATCATATTCTGCATATATATTATTAGAATTATGTTTGTTTCACCATATTTTTAAATAAAGGTTCATGTGATTCATATCTATTTTAGAATTTAGTCTATCTTGAGAAAGATTCTTATTTTTCTGCAAATGGGGTTTGTACATGAAGTATAATCAGTTATGTTTGAAATTTGTGGACATGATATGATAACTTTAGCCAGGGATTTGTACTTGAGTTGAACAAGTAATGTGTGCGTGCACATGCTCTGTTTGAGGGTTAATGTTCACAGGCGTTTTTCAGTTTCAACCATTGTTTGACTTGTGTGTTAAAAACCTAGAGCTCTGTCGATGTATATACGTGCTGATGCTGCTTTACATGTTTTTTATATGTTGTCTTTTTACTCTATGTTGCATGTGTTTGGAGCCCAGGAAGACTAGCTGGGACCTTGTTGGCAGCTAATCAGGATCTGATTAATAATGGATAAAGACCCATTGAGCAAACTTCCAGGTTTTGTTCAGTTCAGATTATTAGCCATTACACTAGATACTGTATTAACATATTACAATACAATAATGCAATGAATAAAAAATTAAAAGAACAAAATATATACTGTTAGAAAAACAACAGAATCTACAAAAAAAAAGCATGATGACAGCATATGTTGCAAAGCTGTGAATACTAAGTAGAGCAAAGATCCCATGGCTGTCTGTGACCTAATGCTCATTAAGTGGTCACTGCAACAGTCAGCTCCTCCTTTACCTTCCTCGGTTAATGCAAAGACGGTGGCGTGTGACAGAAAAGCTGCCGCATGTTTGATTCCAAGTGTCAAACAGCAAATACCATTCAAAACCTGCGATGTTAATCCACAAAGGTTCTCAGACACCACTTATTTCCTCGTGGAAAATTTGCATTCTGAATTCAGTTTGCCTTGTGGTGTCCAAACGTGTTCTTTGTACTTGGCTCTGGTGTCCAGGTGGTTAATGAGTAATCCAGCCTTGTGTCTAGAGAAAGTGTGTGTACACTGTCACACATCGTATGGCGTCTGGACAGCATCCTCAGGACTGATGGCTCAGCACGGCAAGTTCCAGACAGACCAAGAGACGGGATTTGGTCAGGAAGGAGTGGGAATATGGGGCACTCTGGGATCTGTGGTCCTTAAGAGACGGAATCCGTCGTCCCAGCCACAATGTCCTATTGGTCCAGATGCAACTCCGTTGTTTGAAGCTACTGGGCAACAGCAGCTGTTGGTGTGCTGGACTGGCCGGCTGAATGGTTACCTGACTGCAAAACCCAATTTCACATGGATGATTTTTGACTTTTCTCAGCTTCCATGGACCAGGAGAATCACTGGAGCGCTGGCATGTCCAACACACACCTGTGGTGAGTGGAGTTCATTTGCAAACATGTCTGCTTACAATAAGCAATTCAAAACCTGTTGGGGGTTAGGGTTAGGGTTGATGAATGAGAATGTAGACAAATTGATTTTTCCATTTTTTCACAAATTGTTTTTTCTTCTTCTGTGGCAATAAAATGTTTTTTTATTGTCAGAGACATGTCAAGATAGAACCCAAGCTCAATCACTGGTCCTTTTGGACAAGGACATTTTGAAAGGACGTTCTCCATATAATTTTATATTTACATTTTAATGTAAATATATATATATATATTATATGTACATATATATATATATACATATCAAATCCCCAATTATAAGTGTGTATAATGGCCAAAGGCTGCATTTGATTTGTAATTTCACAGAAATTTTGTAAAAATAGTGGAATAGTGGAAATGTTTTTTTTTAAATAAATAGATAGATAGATAGATACTTTATTCATCTCACAGAGAAATTCACATAATGACCATAAGTATCTTTTTTGCTTGACAAGTTGCACAGCAGGTGCTGCATAGGTGCTGTATACATATACCTCTCCTATATTACCAAGCCTTGGTTGATTGCCTGTAATGCCTGAGTGCATGAGGCTGAATGCACCCCGGTGTCAGTGGGAATGCCCTCTTAATGGGGGCAGCAATCAGGCAGTCGTCGCCACTGAGCCAAATGAAAACACGCTGGAAACATGCAGCATGTCAGAGGCTCATTAAGGAGCTGGGCAGCGTTTATAACACTGCTGAGAGGAACAGTAAATCACTGTGCTCCCCTAGAGCGCTGAGTGCAGGGACTAATGCCCTTTTGAATGCACTGGTCACCATTCTGCACACACCACTCAGTCACTCTCCCTCTGTGTGTGTGTGTGTGTGTGTGTGGCAGCAGAGGCCCTCATGGAAGTTGTGTGTATCGTGTAAATGAGGACTTTTTGAAAACCTTTGTGACCCACATATGACCACACATATATATGTATATATATACATATTCAGTATAAATTTATTGATTGTGACCAATTCATTAATGAATGCATTGTCACAAAAATGAAAAATGTCAGTCACCTGTGGACAGGCCTGTAAAAAACCATTCAATTCATTTGAACTGCCCAAACAAATCATGCATGCTCAGATCCTTTGGCATTTCACGATACGGAAATGACACTTGCAGCAACATCATGGCAGAAAAAGGTGCCAACAACATGTGGTTTGCGTAACTTAGCAGGTGAAAGACATCCATGACACATACGCCAAGCAATAGGACAGTTTGAGGTGAAACTTCAGAAGATTTGTTATCACCCTCATTTCCTCATTTTGTTTCGTTAACACAAGCTCACATACATCAATGTAGAAATGTGGAAATGTGCAAAGGAAACAAACTGTTGGATCCAATGCAACATGAGTAGAAGCTGGCTAATGGATTATTCAGGAATATTTCATGACAAGACAAGGAAATGGGTCGTCCATGAATGAACATGCCAGCTTACTCTCAAACTCTTTTAGCAGTTATTGTATAACCCTTTCAGCCAGCACAATACTGTATGAATGATGTTCTTATGAGGCAAGACTGTAACGGTGGAGTTTCAGGCATTGTTCGAATTACACCACTACTTATCATGTCACATGCAAACACACACACAGGGATTAAAGTTCTCTGTTGCTACGACTGATTTGCATCAATGGAAAAAAAAAGAAAAAAAGACCTGTGCGACTGAAAGGCTTGTGTAGCTTGTTCTTTTGGCCTCGGTAACGCAACTGAGATGCTTGTGTTGCCTTCCCCAGTTCCCGGTTCTGAACCATAGTTGAGAACCTCTGGTACCGCACTGACACATATACCGATCCAGCTTACCCCTAGCTTGTACCCGGTAATTAGTCATCAGTGAGTCCAGACTAACTCTTGTGTGAACATGTTCAACATGTACCACACAGACCATCTGAGTTACTATTACCGCTGTTACTTCATCTCCTTTCTCACTTAGACACACACACAGTAGGCATAAGGCCACACCCTCCGTTACAGGGCCATACTGGGCCCGCAACACCTGAGTATGTATGTAACGAGTGGATTATGTGGATTACTACAATACTAAGTTAAACCTTGCAAAAATAATCAGTTTTATTAAAAATTGGGCCTTTCCTGGGTTCTCTGGCTTCATCCCACAGTGTCCAAAAACATGCAATATGGGGATTAGGTAAATTAGACACTCTAGAGGGGTCACCAACCTTTTTGAGACCGAGAGCTACCTGAAGGTTAGAGAATAATATCACCATATCATATCATTTAAATGGTAAACTGCATAAAATGTTAATATGGTAGCCCTCCAATATTAACATTTTATGCAGTTTACCATTTAAATGATAAATATTATGCATTCAATTGCATACACATTAATTCCAGTGCTTACTCCTAATGATTATCACAGTTTTTATAAACAATATCAAGGACATTTTACTCAGTGATCATATGGATACATACAAGTGAGGTGAAGTGAAATGAGCCCGCGGGCACCTCGTTGGCTGCTCGCGGGCTACCAGATGCCCGCGGGCACCACGTTGGTGACCACTGCTCTAGATTGACCGTAGGTGTGAGTGTGAGAGTGAATGGTTGTTTGTCTCTATGTGTGTCCCTGTGACGGACTAGCGAACTGTCTCGGGTGTGAGCCCGCCTATCGCCCTATGTCAGCTGAGACTGGTACAGCACCCCCCACGACCCTCCTGTGGAGGATACAGCGGTTGTGGATCTGTATAGAACTTCCCCTGCTTAAAGCTATAATCATTTTATAAGCGTAACACAGTTAATCCTAATCTGTTGCAATGTCTGAAATTGTTCAATTGGGCCATTTTAAATCAAGTCTGTAATCCGTAAGCAAATGTTGGTCAAATCTGATGACTTTTGACAGATTTGAACAGGAAGTTGCTAAAGGAAAGACAATATCTTAAATGCAATCCTGGTTTACACTTTAAATATTAAACTCATACTGTATATATGCTGGTTACTTAATTAAATGCTTGGCTTTCATCCACAGTTTGCAACTGTTCCATAAGTCTTGAACTTCCTTATAATGCTCCCAATGGTGTGTCTTGGAATACTAAATTTTTTGGAAATCTTCTTATACCCAAGGCCCTTCAGATGTGATAATCTCCTAAAGTCTTCATTATGTTTCAGCTCCACTTTAGGCCATAAAAAGACAGCTTTGATAACAACATAGTTATATAGGGGTTGAATAATTGTGACATGGCTATCTTAATAAAATATACCGTTAAACACAAATACATGCATTTTCTCTGTTGATTGTTTGTACCACTCATCTCATAAAGAAGTCATTTGAAGCGGAATATTGCTCTTTGAGAAAAAACTTTAATTGATAAATCCTTAAAGGTTGAATCTTTCTGACTTCAACTATTTTTATAATCTTAATAGTCAATGTCTTCTGTATTGTACAATCTTGGATGTGAAAATGCACGTTTATTATTTATTACCTTTAGCTTTTCTGTATTTGCTGTAACAATATAAATTCTACCGTTGTGGGACTAAAGGGAATAAAGGATAATTTTATTTTACAAACTTAAATATCAACCCATGAAAACATAACCTCCGTGGCAGAGGTAAAAAGAAAGACAAATATCAAACATTGATATATGAATATGTGATTCCAAAATGTCAATTCCACATGCAAATATGAATTAAAATAAGAGAAAATAAAGAGATCCCATGACAATAATTCCCATCCTGGTCTGTCAATAATCTTCCCTCTAACTCAAAACAGTTAAGGAAATAGTTTAAACCTGTGAAGGCATCAATTCTAGGCATTAGCTCTTGGTTAACTTCAATAATTAGATAGCCATCAGCAGGACATTGGGCCCTGATACAAACCAAATGGGATGGCAGACACACAGGCAGAGTGAATTGTCTCATTGTGGGACTGATAATGGCTGCCTTCTTACACACATTAAATGCATGTCGGGGGGGGGATTGATGGTGGTGGTAGTGGGGGGGCTGGGGCCCCCAGTGGCCTGTTTTTGCAGGAGGTAAAATGCCTTCCATTCAATAGGACACGGGCAGCACCACTGAACATTTATGGTTGGTTGTTTAAACAGCCGTTAACTGCAGATTAACTGAGATCTGTGGTCCTGGATCCAAAGACCCTGCCGTTCATATCCTCTAAACACACACAAGCCTGCCAGTGCACAGGAAAATGCAAGACAGCATGGGTGCACAGGAAGGGAACAAACTCACATTTAGACATTTGTACTTGTACAATTCATTAATAATAATAAATAGTAACATGTCCGGGGGACGAGTATTTCTGCCCTGCGCCCTATTCTCTCATTGGACATTATGACTAGAGGTATTTTTGCATTCTGATGGCCTAATTATTTTACAGACAACACATTTATGAATAGATTGATAAAGGCATGTCACAAGGTGTGCATGTTCGCTGGTCCTAAATTGCTGTTTTCGTCTTATTTTGATTATTTATTAACCCACTGATTATTTCTCAATTAATCAATAAGTTGTTTGTTCCATATCATTAAGAAACACATTTTGTGATTTGTGTATTGATTGATGTAAAACTGCATTTTTTAGCTTATGATGACACAAGCTGCTGATCTACTTCCTCCTTGTTTGGTGAGTATGTGTCAATGAATGGTAACTAGATAAATCCTGAAAAAAAATCTAGCACTCACTCGC